>NW_027365694.1:0-97910 GCF_046119375.1 Phyllobates terribilis | reverse complement strand
TTCAATGGCAAAAATCAATGAATATTGTAAATGCACAAACAGTAATTTCTCCGCATTGCAAGGTGCAATTCTGAAATTTTTTGCTTTTTCCTGCTAATCCTAGCATGATAAAGAAGATTCAAAGAGAGTGAGATGCCAGCTCCTTTCATTCAGTCAGTAGCTTCAAACATTTCTGGACGTTTTTCAATGGCAAAAATCAATGAATATTGTAAATGCACAAACAGTAATATCTCCACATTGCAAGGTGCAATTCTGAAATTTTTTGCTTTTTCCTGCTAATCCTGGCATGATAAAGAAGATTCAAAGAGAGTGAGATGCCAGCTCTTTTCATTCAGTCAGTAGCTTCAAACATTTCTGGTATATGAATAACATGTTTTTCAATGGCAAAAATCAATGAATATTGTAAATGCACAAACAGTAATTTCTCCGCATTGCAAGGTGCAATTCTGAAATTTTTTGCTTTTTCCTGCTAATCCTAGCATGATAAAGAAGATTCAAAGAGAGTGAGATGCCAGCTCCTTTCATTCAGTCAGTAGCTTCAAACATTTCTGGACGTTTTTCAATGGCAAAAATCAATGAATATTGTAAATGCACAAACAGTAATATCTCCACATTGCAAGGTGCAATTCTGAAATTTTTTGCTTTTTCCTGCTAATCCTGGCATGATAAAGAAGATTCAAAGAGAGTGAGATGCCAGCTCTTTTCATTCAGTCAGTAGCTTCAAACATTTCTGGACGTTTTTCAATGGCAAAAATCAATGAATATTGTAAATGCACAAACAGTAATATCTCCACATTGCAAGGTGCAATTCTGAAATTTTTTGCTTTTTCCTGCTAATCCTGGCATGATAAAGAAGATTCAAAGAGAGTGAGATGCCAGCTCTTTTCATTCAGTCAGTAGCTTCAAACATTTCTGGTATATGAATAACATGTTTTTCAATGGCAAAAATCAATGAATATTGTAAATGCACAAACAGTAATTTCTCCGCATT
This sequence comes from Phyllobates terribilis, assembly GCF_046119375.1. NCBI lineage: Eukaryota > Metazoa > Chordata > Amphibia > Anura > Dendrobatidae > Phyllobates > Phyllobates terribilis. The sequence goes on along the minus strand of NW_027365694.1, from coordinate 96,919 downwards.
GCAAGGTGCAATTCTGAAATTTTTTGCTTTTTCCTGCTAATCCTAGCATGATAAAGAAGATTCAAAGAGAGTGAGATGCCAGCTCTTTTCATTCAGTCAGTAGCTTCAAACATTTCTGGACGTTTTTCAATGGCAAAAATCAATGAATATTGTAAATGCACAAACAGTAATTTCTCCGCATTGCAAGGTGCAATTCTGAAATTTTTTGCTTTTTCCTGCTAATCCTAGCATGATAAAGAAGATTCAAAGAGAGTGAGATGCCAGCTCTTTTCATTCAGTCAGTAGCTTCAAACATTTCTGGACGTTTTTCAATGGCAAAAATCAATGAATATTGTAAATGCACAAACAGTAATATCTCCACATTGCAAGGTGCAATTCTGAAATTTTTTGCTTTTTCCTGCTAATCCTGGCATGATAAAGAAGATTCAAAGAGAGTGAGATGCCAGCTCCTTTCATTCAGTCAGTAGCTTCAAACATTTCTGGTATATGAATAACATGTTTTTCAATGGCAAAAATCAATGAATATTGTAAATGCACAAACAGTAATTTCTCCGCATTGCAAGGTGCAATTCTGAAATTTTTTGCTTTTTCCTGCTAATCCTAGCATGATAAAGAAGATTCAAAGAGAGTGAGATGCCAGCTCTTTTCATTCAGTCAGTAGCTTCAAACATTTCTGGACGTTTTTCAATGGCAAAAATCAATGAATATTGTAAATGCACAAACAGTAATTTCTCCGCATTGCAAGGTGCAATTCTGAAATTTTTTGCTTTTTCCTGCTAATCCTAGCATGATAAAGAAGATTCAAAGAGAGTGAGATGCCAGCTCTTTTCATTCAGTCAGTAGCTTCAAACATTTCTGGACGTTTTTCAATGGCAAAAATCAATGAATATTGTAAATGCACAAACAGTAATATCTCCACATTGCAAGGTGCAATTCTGAAATTTTTTGCTTTTTCCTGCTAATCCTGGCATGATAAAGAAGATTCAAAGAGAGTGAGATGCCAGCTCCTTTCATTCAGTCAGTAGCTTCAAACATTTCTGGTATATGAATAACATGTTTTTCAATGGCAAAAATCAATGAATATTGTAAATGCACAAACAGTAATTTCTCCGCATTGCAAGGTGCAATTCTGAATTTTTTTGCTTTTTCCTGCTAATCCTAGCATGATAAAGAAGATTCAAAGAGAGTGAGATGCCAGCTCCTTTCATTCAGTCAGTAGCTTCAAACATTTCTGGACGTTTTTCAATGGCAAAAATCAATGAATATTGTAAATGCACAAACAGTAATATCTCCACATTGCAAGGTGCAATTCTGAAATTTTTTGCTTTTTCCTGCTAATCCTGGCATGATAAAGAAGATTCAAAGAGAGTGAGATGCCAGCTCTTTTCATTCAGTCAGTAGCTTCAAACATTTCTGGACGTTTTTCAATGGCAAAAATCAATGAATATTGTAAATGCACAAACAGTAATATCTCCACATTGCAAGGTGCAATTCTGAAATTTTTTGCTTTTTCCTGCTAATCCTGGCATGATAAAGAAGATTCAAAGAGAGTGAGATGCCAGCTCCTTTCATTCAGTCAGTAGCTTCAAACATTTCTGGTATATGAATAACATGTTTTTCAATGGCAAAAATCAATGAATATTGTAAATGCACAAACAGTAATTTCTCCGCATTGCAAGGTGCAATTCTGAAATTTTTTGCTTTTTCCTGCTAATCCTAGCATGATAAAGAAGATTCAAAGAGAGTGAGATGCCAGCTCCTTTCATTCAGTCAGTAGCTTCAAACATTTCTGGACGTTTTTCAATGGCAAAAATCAATGAATATTGTAAATGCACAAACAGTAATATCTCCACATTGCAAGGTGCAATTCTGAAATTTTTTGCTTTTTCCTGCTAATCCTGGCATGATAAAGAAGATTCAAAGAGAGTGAGATGCCAGCTCTTTTCATTCAGTCAGTAGCTTCAAACATTTCTGGTATATGAATAACATGTTTTTCAATGGCAAAAATCAATGAATATTGTAAATGCACAAACAGTAATTTCTCCGCATTGCAAGGTGCAATTCTGAAATTTTTTGCTTTTTCCTGCTAATACTAGCATGATAAAGAAGATTCAAAGAGAGTGAGATGCCAGCTCCTTTCATTCAGTCAGTAGCTTCAAACATTTCTGGTATATGAATAACGATGTTTTTCAATGGCAAAAATCAATGAATATTGTAAATGCACACACAGTAATTTCTCCGCATTGCAAGGTGCAATTCTGAAATTTTTTGCTTTTTCCTGCTAATCCTAGCATGATAAAGAAGATTCAAAGAGAGTGAGATGCCAGCTCCTTTCATTCAGTCAGTAGCTTCAAACATTTCTGGACGTTTTTCAATGGCAAAAATCAATGAATATTGTAAATGCACAAACAGTAATTTCTCCACATTTCAAGGTGCAATTCTGAAATTTTTTGCTTTTTCCTGCTAATCCTGGCATGATAAAGAAGATTCAAAGAGAGTGAGATGCCAGCTCTTTTCATTCAGTCAGTAGCTTCAAACATTTCTGGTATATGAATAACATGTTTTTCAATGGCAAAAATCAATGAATATTGTAAATGCACAAACAGTAATATCTCCACATTGCAAAGTGCAATTCTGAAATTTTTTGCTTTTTCCTGCTCCTCTTAGCATGATAAAGAAGATTCAAAGAGAGTGAGATGCCAGCTCTTTTCATTCAGTCAGTAGCTTCAAACATTTCTGGTATATGAATAACATGATGTTTTTCAATGGCAAAAATCAATGAATATTGTAAATGCACAAACAGTAATATCTCCACATTGCAACGTGCAATTCTGAAATTTTTTGCTTTTTCCTGCTAATCCTGGCATGATAAAGAAGATTCAAAGAGAGTTTGATGCCAGCTCTTTTCATTCAGTCAGTAGCTTCAAACATTTCTGGTATATGAATAACGATGTTTTTCAATGGCAAAAATCAATGAATATTGTAAATGCACAAACAGTAATATCTCCACATTGCAACGTGCAATTCTGAAATTTTTTGCTTTTTCCTGCTAATCCTGGCATGATAAAGAAGATTCAAAGAGAGTGAGATGCCAGCTCTTTTCATTCAGTCAGTAGCTTCAAACATTTCTGGTATATGAATAACGATGTTTTTCAATTCCAAAAATCAATGAATATTGTAAATGCACACACAGTAATTTCTCCGCATTGCAAGGTGCAATTCTGAAATTTTTTGCTTTTTCCTGCTAATCCTAGCATGATAAAGAAGATTCAAAGAGAGTGAGATGCCAGCTCCTTTCATTCAGTCAGTAGCTTCAAACATTTCTGGACGTTTTTCAATGGCAAAAATCAATGAATATTGTAAATGCACAAACAGTAATATCTCCACATTGCAAGGTGCAATTCTGAAATTTTTTGCTTTTTCCTGCTAATCCTGGCATGATAAAGAAAATTCAAAGAGAGTGAGATGCCAGCTCTTTTCATTCAGTCAGTAGCTTCAAACATTTCTGGTATATGAATAACATGTTTTTCAATGGCAAAAATCAATGAATATTGTAAATGCACAAACAGTAATTTCTCCGCATTGCAAGGTGCAATTCTGAAATTTTTTGCTTTTTCCTGCTAATCCTAGCATGATAAAGAAGATTCAAAGAGAGTGAGATGCCAGCTCCTTTCATTCAGTCAGTAGCTTCAAACATTTCTGGACGTTTTTCAATGGCAAAAATCAATGAATATTGTAAATGCACAAACAGTAATATCTCCACATTGCAAGGTGCAATTCTGAAATTTTTTGCTTTTTCCTGCTAATCCTGGCATGATAAAGAAGATTCAAAGAGAGTGAGATGCCAGCTCTTTTCATTCAGTCAGTAGCTTCAAACATTTCTGGTATATGAATAACATGTTTTTCAATGGCAAAAATCAATGAATATTGTAAATGCACAAACAGTAATTTCTCCGCATTGCAAGGTGCAATTCTGAAATTTTTTGCTTTTTCCTGCTAATCCTAGCATGATAAAGAAGATTCAAAGAGAGTGAGATGCCAGCTCCTTTCATTCAGTCAGTAGCTTCAAACATTTCTGGTATATGAATAACATGTTTTTCAATGGCAAAAATCAATGAATATTGTAAATGCACAAACAGTAATTTCTCCGCATTGCAAGGTGCAATTCTGAAATTTTTTACTTTTTCCTGCTAATCCTAGCATGATAAAGAAGATTCAAAGAGAGTGAGATGCCAGCTCCTTTCATTCAGTCAGTAGCTTCAAACATTTCTGGCATATGAATAACATGTTTTTCAATGGCAAAAATCAATGAATATTGTAAATGCACAAACAGTAATATCTCCACATTGCAAGGTGCAATTCTGAAATTTTTTGCTTTTTCCTGCTAATCCTGGCATGATAAAGAAGATTCAAAGAGAGTGGGATGCCAGCTCCTTTCATTCAGTCAGTAGCTTCAAACATTTCTGGTATATGAATAACGATGTTTTTCAATGGCAAAAATCAATGAATATTGTAAATGCACACACAGTAATTTCTCCGCATTGCAAGGTGCAATTCTGAAATTTTTTGCTTTTCCTGCTAATCCTAGCATGATAAAGAAGATTCAAAGAGAGTGAGATGCCAGCTCTTTTCATTCAGTCAGTAGCTTCAAACATTTCTGGTATATGAATAACGATGTTTTTCAATGGCAAAAATCAATGAATATTGTAAATGCACACACAGTAATTTCTCCGCATTGCAAGGTGCAATTCTGAAATTTTTTGCTTTTCCTGCTAATCCTAGCATGATAAAGAAGATTCAAAGAGAGTGAGATGCCAGCTCTTTTCATTCAGTCAGTAGCTTCAAACATTTCTGGTATATGAATAACATGTTTTTCAATGGCAAAAATCAATGAATATTGTAAATGCACAAACAGTAATTTCTCCGCAATGCAATGTGCAATTCTGAAATTTTTTGCTTTTTCCTGCTAATCCTGGCATGATAAAGAAGATTCAAAGAGAGTGAGATGCCAGCTCCTTTCATTCAGTCAGTAGCTTCAAACATTTCTGGACGTTTTTCAATGGCAAAAATCAATGAATATTGTAAATGCACAAACAGTAATATCTCCACATTGCAAGGTGCAATTCTGAAATTTTTTGCTTTTTCCTGCTAATCCTGGCATGTTAAAGAAGATTCAAAGAGAGTGAGATGCCAGCTCTTTTCATTCAGTCAGTAGCTTCAAACATTTCTGGTATATGAATAACATGTTTTTCAATGGCAAAAATCAATGAATATTGTAAATGCACAAACAGTAATTTCTCCGCATTGCAAGGTGCAATTCTGAAATTTTTTGCTTTTTCCTGCTAAGCCTAGCATGATAAAGAAGATTCAAAGAGAGTGAGATGCCAGCTCCTTTCATTCAGTCAGTAGCTTCAAACATTTCTGGACATTTTTCAATGGCAAAAATCAATGAATATTGTAAATGCACAAACAGTAATTTCTACGCATTGCAAGGTGCAATTCTGAAATTTTTTGCTTTTTCCTGCTAATCCTAGCATGATAAAGAAGATTCAAAGAGAGTGAGATGCCAGCTCTTTTCATTCAGTCAGTAGCTTCAAACATTTCTGGACGTTTTTCAATGGCCAAAATCAATGAATATTGTAAATGCACAAACAGTAATATCTCCACATTGCAAGGTGCAATTCTGAAATTTTTTGCTTTTTCCTGCTAATCCTGGCATGATAAAGAAGATTCAAAGAGAGTGAGATGCCAGCTCCTTTCATTCAGTCAGTAGCTTCAAACATTTCTGGTATATGAATAACATGTTTTTCAATGGCAAAAATCAATGAATATTGTAAATGCACAAACAGTAATTTCTCCGCATTGCAAGGTGCAATTCTGAAATTTTTTGCTTTTTCCTGCTAATCCTAGCATGATAAAGAAGATTCAAAGAGAGTGAGATGCCAGCTCCTTTCATTCAGTCAGTAGCTTCAAACATTTCTGGACGTTTTTCAATGGCAAAAATCAATGAATATTGTAAATGCACAAACAGTAATATCTCCACATTGCAAGGTGCAATTCTGAAATTTTTTGCTTTTTCCTGCTAATCCTGGCATGATAAAGAAGATTCAAAGAGAGTGAGATGCCAGCTCTTTTCATTCAGTCAGTAGCTTCAAACATTTCTGGACGTTTTTCAATGGCAAAAATCAATGAATATTGTAAATGCACAAACAGTAATATCTCCACATTGCAAGGTGCAATTCTGAAATTTTTTGCTTTTTCCTGCTAATCCTGGCATGATAAAGAAGATTCAAAGAGAGTGAGATGCCAGCTCCTTTCATTCAGTCAGTAGCTTCAAACATTTCTGGTATATGAATAACATGTTTTTCAATGGCAAAAATCAATGAATATTGTAAATGCACAAACAGTAATTTCTCCGCATTGCAAGGTGCAATTCTGAAATTTTTTGCTTTTTCCTGCTAATCCTAGCATGATAAAGAAGATTCAAAGAGAGTGAGATGCCAGCTCCTTTCATTCAGTCAGTAGCTTCAAACATTTCTGGACGTTTTTCAATGGCAAAAATCAATGAATATTGTAAATGCACAAACAGTAATATCTCCACATTGCAAGGTGCAATTCTGAAATTTTTTGCTTTTTCCTGCTAATCCTGGCATGATAAAGAAGATTCAAAGAGAGTGAGATGCCAGCTCTTTTCATTCAGTCAGTAGCTTCAAACATTTCTGGACGTTTTTCAATGGCAAAAATCAATGAATATTGTAAATGCACAAACAGTAATATCTCCACATTGCAAGGTGCAATTCTGAAATTTTTTGCTTTTTCCTGCTAATACTGGCATGATAAAGAAGATTCAAAGAGAGTGAGATGCCAGCTCTTTTCATTCAGTCAGTAGCTTCAAACATTTCTGGTATATGAATAACATGTTTTTCAATGGCAAAAATCAATGAATATTGTAAATGCACAAACAGTAATTTCTCCGCATTGCAAGGTGCAATTCTGAAATTTTTTGCTTTTTCCTGCTAATCCTAGCATGATAAAGAAGATTCAAAGAGAGTGAGATGCCAGCTCTTTTCATTCAGTCAGTAGCTTCAAACATTTCTGGACGTTTTTCAATGGCAAAAATCAATGAATATTGTAAATGCACAAACAGTAATTTCTCCGCATTGCAAGGTGCAATTCTGAATTTTTTTGCTTTTTCCTGCTAATCCTAGCATGATAAAGAAGATTCAAAGAGAGTGAGATGCCAGCTCTTTTCATTCAGTCAGTAGCTTCAAACATTTCTGGACGTTTTTCAATGGCAAAAATCAATGAATATTGTAAATGCACAAACAGTAATATCTCCACATTGCAAGGTGCAATTCTGAAATTTTTTGCTTTTTCCTGCTAATCCTGGCATGATAAAGAAGATTCAAAGAGAGTGAGATGCCAGCTCCTTTCATTCAGTCAGTAGCTTCAAACATTTCTGGTATATGAATAACATGTTTTTCAATGGCAAAAATCAATGAATATTGTAAATGCACAAACAGTAATTTCTCCGCATTGCAAGGTGCAATTCTGAAATTTTTTGCTTTTTCCTGCTAATCCTAGCATGATAAAGAAGATTCAAAGAGAGTGAGATGCCAGCTCCTTTCATTCAGTCAGTAGCTTCAAACATTTCTGGACGTTTTTCAATGGCAAAAATCAATGAATATTGTAAATGCACAAACAGTAATATCTCCACATTGCAAGGTGCAATTCTGAAATTTTTTGCTTTTTCCTGCTAATCCTGGCATGATAAAGAAGATTCAAAGAGAGTGAGATGCCAGCTCTTTTCATTCAGTCAGTAGCTTCAAACATTTCTGGACGTTTTTCAATGGCAAAAATCAATGAATATTGTAAATGCACAAACAGTAATATCTCCACATTGCAAGGTGCAATTCTGAAATTTTTTGCTTTTTCCTGCTAATCCTGGCATGATAAAGAAGATTCAAAGAGAGTGAGATGCCAGCTCCTTTCATTCAGTCAGTAGCTTCAAACATTTCTGGTATATGAATAACATGTTTTTCAATGGCAAAAATCAATGAATATTGTAAATGCACAAACAGTAATTTCTCCGCATTGCAAGGTGCAATTCTGAAATTTTTTGCTTTTTCCTGCTAATCCTAGCATGATAAAGAAGATTCAAAGAGAGTGAGATGCCAGCTCCTTTCATTCAGTCAGTAGCTTCAAACATTTCTGGACGTTTTTCAATGGCAAAAATCAATGAATATTGTAAATGCACAAACAGTAATATCTCCACATTGCAAGGTGCAATTCTGAAATTTTTTGCTTTTTCCTGCTAATCCTGGCATGATAAAGAAGATTCAAAGAGAGTGAGATGCCAGCTCTTTTCATTCAGTCAGTAGCTTCAAACATTTCTGGACGTTTTTCAATGGCAAAAATCAATGAATATTGTAAATGCACAAACAGTAATATCTCCACATTGCAAGGTGCAATTCTGAAATTTTTTGCTTTTTCCTGCTAATACTGGCATGATAAAGAAGATTCAAAGAGAGTGAGATGCCAGCTCTTTTCATTCAGTCAGTAGCTTCAAACATTTCTGGTATATGAATAACATGTTTTTCAATGGCAAAAATCAATGAATATTGTAAATGCACAAACAGTAATTTCTCCGCATTGCAAGGTGCAATTCTGAAATTTTTTGCTTTTTCCTGCTAATCCTAGCATGATAAAGAAGATTCAAAGAGAGTGAGATGCCAGCTCTTTTCATTCAGTCAGTAGCTTCAAACATTTCTGGACGTTTTTCAATGGCAAAAATCAATAAATATTGTAAATGCACAAACAGTAATTTCTCCGCATTGCAAGGTGCAATTCTGAATTTTTTTGCTTTTTCCTGCTAATCCTAGCATGATAAAGAAGATTCAAAGAGAGTGAGATGCCAGCTCTTTTCATTCAGTCAGTAGCTTCAAACATTTCTGGACGTTTTTCAATGGCAAAAATCAATGAATATTGTAAATGCACAAACAGTAATATCTCCACATTGCAAGGTGCAATTCTGAAATTTTTTGCTTTTTCCTGCTAATCCTGGCATGATAAAGAAGATTCAAAGAGAGTGAGATGCCAGCTCCTTTCATTCAGTCAGTAGCTTCAAACATTTCTGGTATATGAATAACATGTTTTTCAATGGCAAAAATCAATGAATATTGTAAATGCACAAACAGTAATTTCTCCGCATTGCAAGGTGCAATTCTGAAATTTTTTGCTTTTTCCTGCTAATCCTAGCATGATAAAGAAGATTCAAAGAGAGTGAGATGCCAGCTCCTTTCATTCAGTCAGTAGCTTCAAACATTTCTGGACGTTTTTCAATGGCAAAAATCAATGAATATTGTAAATGCACAAACAGTAATATCTCCACATTGCAAGGTGCAATTCTGAAATTTTTTGCTTTTTCCTGCTAATCCTGGCATGATAAAGAAGATTCAAAGAGAGTGAGATGCCAGCTCTTTTCATTCAGTCAGTAGCTTCAAACATTTCTGGACGTTTTTCAATGGCAAAAATCAATGAATATTGTAAATGCACAAACAGTAATATCTCCACATTGCAAGGTGCAATTCTGAAATTTTTTGCTTTTTCCTGCTAATCCTGGCATGATAAAGAAGATTCAAAGAGAGTGAGATGCCAGCTCCTTTCATTCAGTCAGTAGCTTCAAACATTTCTGGTATATGAATAACATGTTTTTCAATGGCAAAAATCAATGAATATTGTAAATGCACAAACAGTAATTTCTTCGCATTGCAAGGTGCAATTCTGAAATTTTTTGCTTTTTCCTGCTAATCCTAGCATGATAAAGAAGATTCAAAGAGAGTGAGATGCCAGCTCCTTTCATTCAGTCAGTAGCTTCAAACATTTCTGGACGTTTTTCAATGGCAAAAATCAATGAATATTGTAAATGCACAAACAGTAATATCTCCACATTGCAAGGTGCAATTCTGAAATTTTTTGCTTTTTCCTGCTAATCCTGGCATGATAAAGAAGATTCAAAGAGAGTGAGATGCCTGCTCTTTTCATTCAGTCAGTAGCTTCAAACATTTCTGGTATATGAATAACATGTTTTTCAATGGCAAAAATCAATGAATATTGTAAATGCACAAACAGTAATTTCTCCGCATTGCAAGGTGCAATTCTGAAATTTTTTGCTTTTTCCTGCTAATACTAGCATGATAAAGAAGATTCAAAGAGAGTGAGATGCCAGCTCCTTTCATTCAGTCAGTAGCTTCAAACATTTCTGGTATATGAATAACGATGTTTTTCAATGGCAAAAATCAATGAATATTGTAAATGCACACACAGTAATTTCTCCGCATTGCAAGGTGCAATTCTGAAATTTTTTGCTTTTTCCTGCTAATCCTAGCATGATAAAGAAGATTCAAAGAGAGTGAGATGCCAGCTCCTTTCATTCAGTCAGTAGCTTCAAACATTTCTGGACGTTTTTCAATGGCAAAAATCAATGAATATTGTAAATGCACAAACAGTAATTTCTCCACATTGCAAGGTGCAATTCTGAAATTTTTTGCTTTTTCCTGCTAATCCTGGCATGATAAAGAAGATTCAAAGAGAGTGAGATGCCTGCTCTTTTCATTCAGTCAGTAGCTTCAAACATTTCTGGTATATGAATAACATGTTTTTCAATGGCAAAAATCAATGAATATTGTAAATGCACAAACAGTAATTTCTCCGCATTGCAAGGTGCAATTCTGAAATTTTTTGCTTTTTCCTGCTAATACTAGCATGATAAAGAAGATTCAAAGAGAGTGAGATGCCAGCTCCTTTCATTCAGTCAGTAGCTTCAAACATTTCTGGTATATGAATAACGATGTTTTTCAATGGCAAAAATCAATGAATATTGTAAATGCACACACAGTAATTTCTCCGCATTGCAAGGTGCAATTCTGAAATTTTTTGCTTTTTCCTGCTAATCCTAGCATGATAAAGAAGATTCAAAGAGAGTGAGATGCCAGCTCCTTTCATTCAGTCAGTAGCTTCAAACATTTCTGGACGTTTTTCAATGGCAAAAATCAATGAATATTGTAAATGCACAAACAGTAATATCTCCACATTGCAAGGTGCAATTCTGAAATTTTTTGCTTTTTCCTGCTAATCCTAGCATGATAAAGAAGATTCAAAGAGAGTGAGATGCCAGCTCCTTTCATTCCGTCAGTAGCTTCAAACATTTCTGGTATATGAAAAACATGTTTTTCAATGGCAAAAATCAATGAATATTGTAAATGCACAAACAGTAATATCTCCACATTGCAAGGTGCAATTCTGAAATTTTTTGCTTTTTCCTGCTAATCCTAGCATGATAAAGAAGATTCAAAGAGAGTGAGATGCCAGCTCCTTTCATTCAGTCAGTAGCTTCAAACATTTCTTTACGTTTTTCAATGGCAAAATCAATGAATATTGTAAATGCACAAACAGTAATATCTCCACATTGCAAGGTGCAATTCTGAAATTTTTTGCTTTTTCCTGCTAATCCTAGCATGATAAAGAAGATTCAAAGAGAGTGAGATGCCAGCTAATTTCATTCAGTCAGTAGCTTCAAACATTTCTGGACGTTTTTCAATGGCAAAAATCAATGAATATTGTAAATGCACAAACAGTAATATCTCCACATTGCAAGGTGCAATTCTGAAATTTTTTGCTTTTTCCTGCTAATCCTAGCATGATAAAGAAGATTCAAAGAGAGTGAGATGCCAGCTCCTTTCATTCAGTCAGTAGCTTCAAACATTTGTTGTATATGAAAAACATGTTTTTCAATGGCAAAAATCAATGAATATTGTAAATGCACAAACAGTAATATCTCCACATTGCAAGGTGCAATTCTGAAATTTTTTGCTTTTTCCTGCTAATCCTAGCATGATAAAGAAGATTCAAAGAGAGTGAGATACCAGCTCCTTTCATTCAGTCAGTAGCTTCAAACATTTCTGGACGTTTTTCAATGGCAAAAATCAATGAATATTGTAAATGCACAAACAGTAATATCTCCACATTGCAAGGTGCAATTCTGAAATTTTTTGCTTTTTCCTGTTAATCCTAGCATGATAAAGAAGATTCAAAGAGAGTGAGATGCCAGCTCCTTTCATTCAAGTCAGTAGCTTCAAACATTTCTGGTATATGAAAAACATGTTTTTCAATGGCAAAAATCAATAAATATTGTAAATGCACAAACAGTAATATCTCCACATTGCAAGGTGCAATTCTGAAATTTTTTGCTTTTTCCTGCTTATCCTAGCATGATAAAGAAGATTCAAAGAGAGTGAGATGCCAGCTCCTTTCATTCAGTCAGTAGCTTCAAACATTTCTGGTATATGAAAAACATGTTTTTCAATGGCAAAAATCAATGAATATTGTAAATGCACAAACAGTAATATCTCCACATTGCAAGGTGCAATTCTGAAATTTTTTTGCTTTTTCCTGCTAATCCTAGCATGATAAAGAAGATTTAAAGAGAGTGAGATGCCAGCTCCTTTCATTCAGTCAGTAGCTTCAAACATTTCTGGACGTTTTTCAATGGCAAAATCAATGAATATTGTAAATGCGCAAACAGTAATATCTCCACATTGCAAGGTGCAATTCTGAAATTTTTTGCTTTTTCCTGTTAATCCTAGCATGATAAAGAAGATTCAAAGACAGTGAGATGCCAGCTCCTTTCATTCAGTCAGTAGCTTCAAACATTTCTGGTATATGAAAAACATGTTTTTCAATGGCAAAAATCAATGAATATTGTAAATGCACAAACAGTAATATCTCCACATTGCAAGGTGCAATTCTGAAATTTTTTGCTTTTTCCTGCTAATCCTAGCATGATAAAGAAGATTCAAAGAGAGTGAGATGCCAGCTCCTTTCATTCCGTCAGTAGCTTCAAACATTTCTGGTATATGAAAAACATGTTTTTCAATGGCAAAAATCAATGAATATTGTAAATGCACAAACAGTAATATCTCCACATTGCAAGGTGCAATTCTGAAATTTTTTGCTTTTTCCTGCTAATCCTAGCATGATAAAGAAGATTCAAAGAGAGTGAGATGCCAGCTCCTTTCATTCAGTCAGTAGCTTCAAACATTTCTGGACGTTTTTCAATGGCAAAAATCAATGAATATTGTAAATGCACAAACAGTAATATCTCCACATTGCAAGGTGCAATTCTGAAATTTTTTGCTTTTTCCTGCTAATCCTAGCATGATAAAGAAGATTCAAAGAGAGTGAGATGCCAGCTCCTTTCATTCAGTCAGTAGCTTCAAACATTTCTTGTATATGAAAAACATGTTTTTCAATGGCAAAAATCAATGAATATTGTAAATGCACAAACAGCAATATCTCCACATTGCAAGGTGCAATTCTGAAATTTTTTGCTTTTTCCTGCTAATCCTAGCATGATAAAGAAGATTCAAAGAGAGTGAGATGCCAGCTCCTTTCATTCAGTCAGTAGCTTCAAACATTTCTGGACGTTTTTCAATGGCAAAAATCAATGAATATTGTAAATGCACAAACAGTAATATCTCCACATTGCAAGGTGCAATTCTGAAATTTTTTGCTTTTTCCTGTTAATCCTAGCATGATAAAGAAGATTCAAAGAGAGTGAGATGCCAGCTCCTTTCATTCAGTCAGTAGCTTCAAACATTTCTGGTATATGAAAAACATGTTTTTCAATGGCAAAAATCAATGAATATTGTAAATGCACAAACAGTAATATCTCCACATTGCAAGGTGCAATTCTGAAATTTTTTGCTTTTTCCTGCTAATCCTAGCATGATAAAGAAGATTCAAAGAGAGTGAGATGCCAGCTCCTTTCATTCAGTCAGTAGCTTCAAACATTTCTGGTATATGAAAAACATGTTTTTCAATGGCAAAAATCAATGAATATTGTAAATGCACAAACAGTAATATCTCCACATTGCAAGGTGCAATTCTGAAATTTTTTGCTTTTTCCTGCTAATCCAAGCATGATAAAGAAGATTCAAAGAGAGTGAGATGCCAGCTCCTTTCATTCAGTCAGTAGCTTCAAACATTTCTGGTATATGAATAACATGATGTTTTTCAATGGCAAAAATCAATGAATATTGTAAATGCACAAACAGTAATTTCTCCGCATTGCAAGGTGCAATTCTGAAATTTTTTGCTTTTTCCTGCTCCTCTTAGCATGATAAAGAAGATTCAAAGAGAGTGAGATGCCAGCTCCTTTCATTCAGTCAGTAGCTTCAAACATTTCTGGTATATGAATAACATGATGTTTTTCAATGGCAAAAATCAATGAATATTGTAAATGCACAAACAGTAATTTCTCCGCATTGCAAGGTGCAATTCTGAAATTTTTTGCTTTTTCCTGCTCCTCTTAGCATGATAAAGACGATTCAAAGAGAGTGAGATGCCAGCTCCTTTCATTCAGTCAGTAGCTTCAATCATTTCTGGACGTTTTTCAATGGCAAAAATCAATGAATATTGTAAATGCACAAACAGTAATTTCTCCGCATTGCAAGGTGCAATTCTGAAATTTTTTGCTTTTTCCTGCTCCTCTTAGCATGATAAAGAAAATTCAGAGTGAGATGCCAGCTGCTTTCATTCAGTCAGTAGCTTCAATCATTTCTGGACGTTTTTCAATGGCAAAAATCAATGAATATTGTAAATGCACAAACAGTAATATCTCCACATTGCAAGGTGCAATTCTGAAATTTTTTGCTTTTTCCTGTTAATCCTAGCATGATAAAGAAGATTCAAAGAGAGTGAGATGCCAGCTCCTTTCATTCAGTCAGTAGCTTCAAACATTTCTGGTATATGAAAAACATGTTTTTCAATGGCAAAAATCAATGAATATTGTAAATGCACAAACAGTAATATCTCCACATTGCAAGGTGCAATTCTGAAATTTTTTGCTTTTTCCTGCTAATCCTAGCATGATAAAGAAGATTCAAAGAGAGTGAGATGCCAGCTCCTTTCATTCCGTCAGTAGCTTCAAACATTTCTGGTATATGAAAAACATGTTTTTCAATGGCAAAAATCAATGAATATTGTAAATGCACAAACAGTAATATCTCCACATTGCAAGGTGCAAATCTGAAATTTTTTGCTTTTTCCTGCTAATCCTAGCATGATAAAGAAGATTCAAAGAGAGTGAGATGCCAGCTCCTTTCATTCAGTCAGTAGCTTCAAACATTTCTGGACGTTTTTCAATGGCAAAATCAATGAATATTGTAAATGCACAAACAGTAATATCTCCACATTGCAAGGTGCAATTCTGAAATTTTTTGCTTTTTCCTGCTAATCCTAGCATGATAAAGAAGATTCAAAGAGAGTGAGATGCCAGCTAATTTCATTCAGTCAGTAGCTTCAAACATTTCTGGACGTTTTTCAATGGCAAAAATCAATGAATATTGTAAATGCACAAACAGTAATATCTCCACATTGCAAGGTGCAATTCTGAAATTTTTTGCTTTTTCCTGCTAATCCTAGCATGATAAAGAAGATTCAAAGAGAGTGAGATGCCAGCTCCTTTCATTCAGTCAGTAGCTTCAAACATTTCTTGTATATGAAAAACATGTTTTTCAATGGCAAAAATCAATGAATATTGTAAATGCACAAACAGTAATATCTCCACATTGCAAGGTGCAATTCTGAAATTTTTTGCTTTTTCCTGCTAATCCTAGCATGATAAAGAAGATTCAAAGAGAGTGAGATACCAGCTCCTTTCATTCAGTCAGTAGCTTCAAACATTTCTGGACGTTTTTCAATGGCAAAAATCAATGAATATTGTAAATGCACAAACAGTAATATCTCCACATTGCAAGGTGCAATTCTGAAATTTTTTGCTTTTTCCTGTTAATCCTAGCATGATAAAGAAGATTCAAAGAGAGTGAGATGCCAGCTCCTTTCATTCAAGTCAGTAGCTTCAAACATTTCTGGTATATGAAAAACATGTTTTTCAATGGCAAAAATCAATAATTTTGTAAATGCACAAACAGTAATATCTCCACATTGCAAGGTGCAATTCTGAAATTTTTTGCTTTTTCCTGCTTATCCTAGCATGATAAAGAAGATTCAAAGAGAGTGAGATGCCAGCTCCTTTCATTCAGTCAGTAGCTTCAAACATTTCTGGTATATGAAAAACATGTTTTTCAATGGCAAAAATCAATGAATATTGTAAATGCACAAACAGTAATATCTCCACATTGCAAGGTGCAATTCTGAAATTTTTTTGCTTTTTCCTGCTAATCCTAGCATGATAAAGAAGATTTAAAGAGAGTGAGATGCCAGCTCCTTTCATTCAGTCAGTAGCTTCAAACATTTCTGGACGTTTTTCAATGGCAAAATCAATGAATATTGTAAATGCGCAAACAGTAATATCTCCACATTGCAAGGTGCAATTCTGAAATTTTTTGCTTTTTCCTGTTAATCCTAGCATGATAAAGAAGATTCAAAGACAGTGAGATGCCAGCTCCTTTCATTCAGTCAGTAGCTTCAAACATTTCTGGTATATGAAAAACATGTTTTTCAATGGCAAAAATCAATGAATATTGTAAATGCACAAACAGTAATATCTCCACATTGCAAGGTGCAATTCTGAAATTTTTTGCTTTTTCCTGCTAATCCTAGCATGATAAAGAAGATTCAAAGAGAGTGAGATGCCAGCTCCTTTCATTCCGTCAGTAGCTTCAAACATTTCTGGTATATGAAAAACATGTTTTTCAATGGCAAAAATCAATGAATATTGTAAATGCACAAACAGTAATATCTCCACATTGCAAGGTGCAATTCTGAAATTTTTTGCTTTTTCCTGCTAATCCTAGCATGATAAAGAAGATTCAAAGAGAGTGAGATGCCAGCTCCTTTCATTCAGTCAGTAGCTTCAAACATTTCTGGACGTTTTTCAATGGCAAAAATCAATGAATATTGTAAATGCACAAACAGTAATATCTCCACATTGCAAGGTGCAATTCTGAAATTTTTTGCTTTTTCCTGCTAATCCTAGCATGATAAAGAAGATTCAAAGAGAGTGAGATGCCAGCTCCTTTCATTCAGTCAGTAGCTTCAAACATTTCTTGTATATGAAAAACATGTTTTTCAATGGCAAAAATCAATGAATATTGTAAATGCACAAACAGCAATATCTCCACATTGCAAGGTGCAATTCTGAAATTTTTTGCTTTTTCCTGCTAATCCTAGCATGATAAAGAAGATTCAAAGAGAGTGAGATGCCAGCTCCTTTCATTCAGTCAGTAGCTTCAAACATTTCTCGACGTTTTTCAATGGCAAAAATCAATGAATATTGTAAATGCACAAACAGTAATATCTCCACATTGCAAGGTGCAATTCTGAAATTTTTTGCTTTTTCCTGTTAATCCTAGCATGATAAAGAAGATTCAAAGAGAGTGAGATGCCAGCTCCTTTCATTCAGTCAGTAGCTTCAAACATTTCTGGTATATGAAAAACATGTTTTTCAATGGCAAAAATCAATGAATATTGTAAATGCACAAACAGTAATATCTCCACATTGCAAGGTGCAATTCTGAAATTTTTTGCTTTTTCCTGCTA
The DNA here is from genome assembly GCF_046119375.1 of Phyllobates terribilis. Lineage (NCBI taxonomy): Eukaryota > Metazoa > Chordata > Amphibia > Anura > Dendrobatidae > Phyllobates > Phyllobates terribilis. The sequence continues at coordinate 79,357 of NW_027365694.1, read as the reverse complement.
ATCCTAGCATGATAAAGAAGATTCAAAGAGAGTGAGATGCCAGCTCCTTTCATTCAGTCAGTAGCTTCAAACATTTCTGGTATATGAAAAACATGTTTTTCAATGGCAAAAATCAATGAATATTGTAAATGCACAAACAGTAATATCTCCACATTGCAAGGTGCAATTCTGAAATTTTTTGCTTTTTCCTGCTAATCCAAGCATGATAAAGAAGATTCAAAGAGAGTGAGATGCCAGCTCCTTTCATTCAGTCAGTAGCTTCAAACATTTCTGGTATATGAATAACATGATATTTTTCAATGGCAAAAATCAATGAATATTGTAAATGCACAAACAGTAATTTCTCCGCATTGCAAGGTGCAATTCTGAAATTTTTTGCTTTTTCCTGCTCCTCTTAGCATGATAAAGAAGATTCAAAGAGAGTGAGATGCCAGCTCCTTTCATTCAGTCAGTAGCTTCAAACATTTCTGGTATATGAATAACATGATGTTTTTCAATGGCAAAAATCAATGAATATTGTAAATGCACAAACAGTAATTTCTCCGCATTGCAAGGTGCAATTCTGAAATTTTTTGCTTTTTCCTGCTCCTCTTAGCATGATAAAGACGATTCAAAGAGAGTGAGATGCCAGCTCCTTTCATTCAGTCAGTAGCTTCAATCATTTCTGGACGTTTTTCAATGGCAAAAATCAATGAATATTGTAAATGCACAAACAGTAATTTCTCCGCATTGCAAGGTGCAATTCTGAAATTTTTTGCTTTTTCCTGCTCCTCTTAGCATGATAAAGAAAATTCAGAGTGAGATGCCAGCTGCTTTCATTCAGTCAGTAGCTTCAATCATTTCTGGACGTTTTTCAATGGCAAAAATCAATGAATATTGTAAATGCACAAACAGTAATATCTCCACATTGCAAGGTGCAATTCTGAAATTTTTTGCTTTTTCCTGTTAATCCTAGCATGATAAAGAAGATTCAAAGAGAGTGAGATGCCAGCTCCTTTCATTCAGTCAGTAGCTTCAAACATTTCTGGTATATGAAAAACATGTTTTTCAATGGCAAAAATCAATGAATATTGTAAATGCACAAACAGTAATATCTCCACATTGCAAGGTGCAATTCTGAAATTTTTTGCTTTTTCCTGCTAATCCAAGCATGATAAAGAAGATTCAAAGAGAGTGAGATGCCAGCTCCTTTCATTCAGTCAGTAGCTTCAAACATTTCTGGTATATGAATAACATGATGTTTTTCAATGGCAAAAATCAATGAATATTGTAAATGCACAAACAGTAATTTCTCCGCATTGCAAGGTGCAATTCTGAAATTTTTTGCTTTTTCCTGCTCCTCTTAGCATGATAAAGAAGATTCAAAGAGAGTGAGATGCCAGCTCCTTTCATTCAGTCAGTAGCTTCAAACATTTCTGGTATATGAATAACATGATGTTTTTCAATGGCAAAAATCAATGAATATTGTAAATGCACAAACAGTAATTTCTCCGCATTGCAAGGTGCAATTCTGAAATTTTTTGCTTTTTCCTGCTCCTCTTAGCATGATAAAGACGATTCAAAGAGAGTGAGATGCCAGCTCCTTTCATTCAGTCAGTAGCTTCAATCATTTCTGGACGTTTTTCAATGGCAAAAATCAATGAATATTGTAAATGCACAAACAGTAATTTCTCCGCATTGCAAGGTGCAATTCTGAAATTTTTTGCTTTTTCCTGCTCCTCTTAGCATGATAAAGAAAATTCAGAGTGAGATGCCAGCTGCTTTCATTCAGTCAGTAGCTTCAATCATTTCTGGACGTTTTTCAATGGCAAAAATCAATGAATATTGTAAATGCACAAACAGTAATTTCTCCGCATTGCAAGGTGCAATTCTGAAATTTTTTGCTTTTTCCTGCTCCTCTTAGCATGATAAAGAAGATTCAAAGAGAGTGAGATGCCAGCTCCTTTCATTCAGTCAGTAGCTTCAAACATTTCTGGTATATGAATAACATGATGTTTTTCAATGGCAAAAATCAATGAATATTGTAAATGCACAAACAGTAATTTCTCCGCATTGCAAGGTGCAATTCTGAAATTTTTTGCTTTTTCCTGCTCCTCTTAGCATGATAAAGAAGATTCAAAGAGAGTGAGATGCCAGCTCCTTTCGTTCAGTCAGTAGCTTCAATCATTTCTGGACGTTTTTCAAAGGCAAAAATCATTGAATATTGTAAATGCACAAACAGTAATTTCTCCGCATTGCAAGGTGCAATTCTGAAATTTTTTACTTTTTCCTGCTCCTCTTAGCATGATAAAGAAGATTCAAAGAGAGTGAGATGCCAGCTCATTTTATTCAGTCAGTAGCTTCAATCATTTCTGGTATATGAATAACATGATGTTTTTCAATGGCAAAAATCAATGAATATTGTAAATGCACAAACAGTAATTTCTCCGCATTGCAAGGTGCAATTCTGAAGTTTTTTGCTTTTTCCTGCTCCTCTTAGCATGATAAAGAAGATTCAAAGAGAGTGAGATGCCAGCTCCTTTCATTCAGTCAGTAGCTTCAATCATTTCTGGACGTTTTTCAATGGCAAAAATCATTGAATATTGTAAATGCACAAACAGTAATTTCTCCGCATTGCAAGGTGCAATTCTGAAATTTTTTACTTTTTCCTGCTCCTCTTAGCATGATAAAGAAGATTCAAAGAGAGTGAGATGCCAGCTCCTTTCATTCAGTCAGTAGCTTCAATCATTTCTGGTATATGAATAACATGATGTTTTTCAATGTCAAAAATCAATGAATATTGTAAATGCACAAACAGTAATTTCTCCGCATTGCAAGGTGCAATTATGAAATTTTTTGCTTTTTCCTGCTCCTCTTAGCATGATAAAGAAGATTCAAAGAGAGTGAGATGCCAGCTCCTTTCATTCAGTCAGTAGCTTCAATCATTTCTGGACGTTTTTCAATGGCAAAAATCAATGAATATTGTAAATGCACAAACAGTAATTTCTCCGCATTGCAAGGTGCAATTCTGAAATTTTTTGCTTTTTCCTGCTCCTCTTAGCATGATAAAGAAAATTCAGAGTGAGATGCCAGCTCCTTTCATTCAGTCAGTAGCTTCAATCATTTCTGGACGTTTTTCAATGGCAAAAATCAATGAATATTGTAAATGCACAAACAGTAATTTCTCCGCATTGCAAGGTGCAATTCTGAAATTTTTTGCTTTTTCCTGCTCCTCTTAGCATGATAAAGAAGATTCAAAGAGAGTGAGATGCCAGCTCCTTTCATTCAGTCAGTAGCTTCAAACATTTCTGGTATATGAATAACATGATGTTTTTCAATGGCAAAAATCAATGAATATTGTATATGCACAAACAGTAATTTCTCCGCATTGCAAGGTGCAATTCTGAAATTTTTTGCTTTTTCCTGCTCCTCTTAGCATGATAAAGAAGATTCAAAGAGAGTGAGATGCCAGCTCCTTTCGTTCAGTCAGTAGCTTCAATCATTTCTGGACGTTTTTCAAAGGCAAAAATCATTGAATATTGTAAATGCACAAACAGTAATTTCTCCGCATTGCAAGGTGCAATTCTGAAATTTTTTACTTTTTCCTGCTCCTCTTAGCATGATAAAGAAGATTCAAAGAGAGTGAGATGCCAGCTCCTTTCATTCAGTCAGTAGCTTCAATCATTTCTGGTATATGAATAACATGATGTTTTTCAATGGCAAAAATCAATGAATATTGTAAATGCACAAACAGTAATTTCTCCGCATTGCAAGGTGCAATTCTGAAGTTTTTTGCTTTTTCCTGCTCCTCTTAGCATGATAAAGAAGATTCAAAGAGAGTGAGATGCCAGCTCCTTTCATTCAGTCAGTAGCTTCAATCATTTCTGGACGTTTTTCAATGGCAAAAATCATTGAATATTGTAAATGCACAAACAGTAATTTCTCCGCATTGCAAGGTGCAATTCTGAAATTTTTTACTTTTTCCTGCTCCTCTTAGCATGATAAAGAAGATTCAAAGAGAGTGAGATGCCAGCTCCTTTCATTCAGTCAGTAGCTTCAATCATTTCTGGTATATGAATAACATGATGTTTTTCAATGGCAAAAATCAATGAATATTGTAAATGCACAAACAGTAATTTCTCCGCATTGCAAGGTGCAATTCTGAAATTTTTTGCTTTTTCCTGCTCCTCTTAGCATAATAAAGAAGATTCAAAGAAAGTGAGATGCCAGCTCCTTTCATTCAGTCAGTAGCTTCAATCATTTCTGGACGTTTTTCAATGGCAAACATCAATGAATATTGTAAATGCACAAACAGTAATTTCTTCGCATTGCAAGGTGCAATTCTGAAATTTTTTGCTTTTTCCTGCTCCTCTTAGCATGATAAACAAGATTCAAAGAGAGTGAGATGCCAGCTCCTTTCATTCAGTCAGTAGCTTCAATCATTTCTGGACGTTTTTCAATGGCAAAAATCAATGAATATTGTAAATGCACAAACAGTAATTTCTCCGCATTGCAAGGTGCAATTCTGAAATTTTTTACTTTTTCCTGCTCCTCTTAGCATGATAAAGAAGATTCAAAGAGAGTGAGATGCCAGCTCCTTTCATTCAGTCAGTAGCTTCAAACATTCCTGGTATATGAATAACATAATGTTTTTCAATGGCAAAAATCAATGAATATTGTAAATGCACAAACAGTAATTTCTCCGCATTGCAAGGTGCAATTCTGAAATTTTTTGCTTTTTCCTGCTCCTCTTAGCATGATAAAGAAGATTCAAAGAGAGTGAGATGCCAGCTCCTTTCATTCAGTCAGTAGCTTCAATCATTTCTGGACGTTTTTCAATTGCAAAAATCAATGAATATTGTAAATGCACAAACAGTAATTTCTCCGCATTGCAAGGTGCAATTCTGAAATTTTTTGCTTTTTCCTGCTCCTCTTAGCATGATAAAGAAGATTCAAAGAGAGTGAGATGCCAGCTCCTTTCATTCAGTCAGTAGCTTCAAACATTTCTGGTATATGAATAACATGATGTTTTTCAATGGCAAAAATCAATGAATATTGTAAATGCACAAACAGTAATTTCTCCGCATTGCAAGGTGCAATTCTGAAATTTTTTGCTTTTTCCTGCTCCTCTTAGCATGATAAAGAAGATTCAAAGAGAGTGAGATGCCAGCTCCTTTCATTCAGTCAGTAGCTTCAATCATTTCTGGACGTTTTTCAATGGCAAAAATCATTGAATATTGTAAATGCACAAACAGTAATTTCTCCGCATTGCAAGGTGCAATTCTGAAATTTTTTACTTTTTCCTGCTCCTCTTAGCATGATAAAGAAGATTCAAAGAGAGTGAGATGCCAGCTCCTTTCATTCAGTCAGTAGCTTCAATCATTTCTGGTATATGAATAACATGATGTTTTTCAATGGCAAAAATCAATGAATATTGTAAATGCACAAACAGTAATTTCTCCGCATTGCAAGGTGCAATTCTGAAATTTTTTGCTTTTTCCTGCTCCTCTTAGCATGATAAAGAAGATTCAAATTGAGTGAGATGCCAGCTCCTTTCATTCAGTCAGTAGCTTCAATCATTTCTGGACGTTTTTCAATGGCAAAAATCAATGAATATTGTAAATGCACAAACAGTAATTTCTCCGCATTGCAAGGTGCAATTCTGAAATTTTTTGCTTTTTCCTGCTCCTCTTAGCATGATAAACAAGATTAAAAGAGAGTGAGATGCCAGCTCCTTTCATTCAGTCAGTAGCTTCAATCATTTCTGGACGTTTTTCAGTGGCAAAAATCAATGAATATTGTAAATGCACAAACAGTAATTTCTCCGCATTGCAAGGTGCAATTCTGAAATTTTTTGCTTTTTCCTGCTCCTCTTAGCATGATAAAGAAGATTCAGAGAGAGTGAGATGCCAGCTCCTTTCATTCAGTCAGTAGCTTCAAACATTCCTGGTATATGAATAACATGATGTTTTTCAATGGCAAAAATCAATGAATATTGTAAATGCACAAACAGTAATTTCTCCGCATTGCAAGGTGCAATTCTGAAATTTTTTGCTTTTTCCTGCTCCTCTTAGCATGATAAAGAAGATTCAAAGAGAGTGAGATGCCAGCTCCTTTCATTCAGTCAGTAGCTTCAATCATTTCTGGACGTTTTTCAATTGCAAAAATCAATGAATATTGTAAATGCACAAACAGTAATTTCTCCGCATTGCAAGGTGCAACTCTGAAATTTTTTGCTTTTTCCTGCTCCTCTTAGCATGATAAAGAAGATTCAAAGAGAGTGAGATGCCAGCTCCTTTCATTCAGTCAGTAGCTTCAATCATTTCTGGTATATGAATAACGTGATGTTTTTCAATGGCAAAAATCAATGAATATTGTAAATGCACAAACAGTAATTTCTCCGCATTGCAAGGTGCAATTCTGAAATTTTTTGCTTTTTCCTGCTCCTCTTAGCATGATAAAGAAGATTCAAAGAGAGTGAGATGCCAGCTCCTTTCATTCAGTCAGTAACTTCAAACATTTCTGGTATATGAATAACATGATGTTTTTCAATGGCAAAAATCAATGAATATTGTAAATGCACAAACAGTAATTTCTCCGCATTGCAAGGTGCAATTCTGAAATTTTTTGCTTTTTCCTGCTCCTCTTAGCATGATAAAAAAGATTCAAGGAGAGTGAGATGCCAGCTCCTTTCATTCAGTCAGTAGCTTCAAACATTTCTGGTATATGAATAACATGATGTTTTTCAATGGCAAAAATCAATGAATATTGTAAATGCACAAACAGTAATTTCTCCGCATTGCAAGGTGCAATTCTGAAATTTTTTGCTTTATCCTGCTCCTCTTAGCATGATAAAGAAGATTCAAAGAGAGTGAGATGCCAGCTCCTTTCATTCAGTCAGTAGCTTCAATCATTTCTGGACATTTTTCAATGGCAAAAATCATTGAATATTGTAAATGCACAAACAGTAATTTCTCCGCATTGCAAGGTGCAATTCTGAAATTTTTTACTTTTTCCTGCTCCTCTTAGCATGATAAAGAAGATTCAAAGAGAGTGAGATGCCAGCTCCTTTCATTCAGTCAGTAGCTTCAATCATTTCTGGTATATGAATAACATGATGTTTTTCAATGGCAAAAATCAATGAATATTGTAAATGCACAAACAGTAATTTCTCCGCATTGCAAGGTGCAATTCTGAGATTTTTTGCTTTTTCCTGCTCCTCTTAGCATGATAAAGAAGATTCAAAGAGAGTGAGATGCCAGCTCCTTTCATTCAGTCAGTAGCTTCAATCATTTCTGGACGTTTTTCAATGGCAAAAATCAATGAATATTCTAAATGCACAAACAGTAATTTCTCCGCATTGCAAGGTGCAATTCTGAAATTTTTTGCTTTTTCCTGCTCCTCTTAGCATGATAAACAAGATTCAAAGAGAGTGAGATGCCAGCTCCTTTCATTCAGTCAGTAGCTTCAATCATTTCTGGACGTTTTTCAATGGCAAAAATCAATGAATATTGTAAATGCACAAACAGTAATTTCTCCGCATTGCAAGGTGCAATTCTGAAATTTTTTGCTTTTTCCTGCTCCTCTTAGCATGATAAAGAAGATTCAAAGAGAGTGAGAAGCCAGCTCCTTTCATTCAGTCAGTAGCTTCAATCATTTCTGGACGTTTTTCAATTGCAAAAATCAATGAATATTGTAAATGCACAAACAGTAATTTCTCCGCATTGCAAGGTGCAATTCTGAAATTTTTTGCTTTTTCCTGCTCCTCTTAGCATGATAAAGAAGATTCAAAGAGAGTGAGATGCCAGCTCCTTTCATTCAGTCAGTAGCTTCAATCATTTCTGGTATATGAATAACATGATGTTTTTCAATGGCAAAAATCAATGAATATTGTAAATGCACAAACAGTAATTTCTCCGCATTGCAAGGTGCAATTCTGAAATTTTTTGCTTTTTCCTGCTCCTCTTAGCATGATAAAGAAGATTCAAAGAGAGTGAGATGCCAGCTCCTTTCATTCAGTCAGTAGCTTCAATCATTTCTGGACGTTTTTCAATGGCAAAAATCAATGAATATTGTATATGCACAAACAGTAATTTCTCCGCATTGCAAGGTGCAATTCTGAAATTTTTTGCTTTTTCCTGCTCCTCTTAGCATGATAAAGAAGATTCAAAGAGAGTGAGATGCCAGCTCCTTTCATTCAGTCAGTAGCTTCAATCATTTCTGGACGTTTTTCAATGGCAAAAATCAATGAATATTGTAAATGCACAAACAGTAATTTCTCCGCATTGCAAGGTGCAATTCTGAAATTTTTTGCTTTTTCCTGCTCCTCTTAGCATGATAAAAAAGATTCAAAGAGAGTGAGATGCCAGCTCCTTTCATTCAGTCAGTAGCTTCAAACATTTCTGGTATATGAATAACATGATGTTTTTCAATGGCAAAAATCAATGAATATTGTAAATGCACAAACAGTAATTTCTCCGCATTGCAAGGTGCAATTCTGAAATTTTTTGCTTTTTCCTGCTCCTCTTAGCATGATAAAGAAGATTCAAAGAGAGTGAGACGCCAGCTCCTTTCGTTCAGTCAGTAGCTTCAATCATTTCTGGACGTTTTTCAATGGCAAAAATCATTGAATATTGTAAATGCACAAACAGTAATTTCTCCGCATTGCAAGGTGCAATTCTGAAATTTTTTACTTTTTCCTGCTCCTCTTAGCATGATAAAGAAGATTCAAAGAGAGTGAGATGCCAGCTCCTTTCATTCAGTCAGTAGCTTCAATCATTTCTGGTATATGAATAACATGATGTTTTTCAATGGCAAAAATCAATGAATATTGTAAATGCACAAACAGTAATTTCTCCGCATTGCAAGGTGCAATTCTGAAATTTTTTGCTTTTTCCTGCTCCTCTTAGCATGATAAAGAAGATTCAAAGAGAGTGAGACGCCAGCTCCTTTCTTTCAGTCAGTAGCTTCAATCATTTCTGGACGTTTTTCAATGGCAAAAATCATTGAATATTGTAAATGCACAAACAGTAATTTCTCCGCATTGCAAGGTGCAATTCTGAAATTTTTTACTTTTTCCTGCTCCTCTTAGCATGATAAAGAAGATTCAAAGAGAGTGAGATGCCAGCTCCTTTCATTCAGTCAGTAGCTTCAATCATTTCTGGTATATGAATAACATGATGTTTTTCAATGGCAAAAATCAATGAATATTGTAAATGCACAAACAGTAATTTCTCCGCATTGCAAGGTGCAATTCTGAAATTTTTTGCTTTTTCCTGCTCCTCTTAGCATGATAAAGAAGATTCAAAGAGAGTGAGATGCCAGCTCCTTTCATTCAGTCAGTAGCTTCAATCATTTCTGGACGTTTTTCAATGGCAAAAATCAACGAATATTGTAAATGCACAAACAGTAATTTCTCCGCATTGCAAGGTGCAATTCTGAAATTTTTTGCTTTTTCCTGCTCCTCTTAGCATGATAAAGAAGATTCAAAGAGAGTGAGATGCCAGCTCCTTTCATTCAGTCAGTAGCTTCAATCATTTCTGGTATATGAATAACATGATGTTTTTCAATGGCAAAAATCAATGAATATTGTAAATGCACAAACAGTAATTTCTCCGCATTGCAAGATGCAATTCTGAAATTTTTTGCTTTTTCCTGCTCCTCTTAGCATGATAAAGAAGATTCAAAGAGAGTGAGATGCCAGCTCCTTTCATTCAGTCAGTAGCTTCAATCATTTCTGGTATATGAATAACATGATGTTTTTCAATGGCAAAAATCAATGAATATTGTAAATGCACAAACAGTAATTTCTCCGCATTGCAAGGTGCAATTCTGAAATTTTTTGCTTTTTCCTGCTCCTCTTAGCATGATAAAAAAGATTCAAAGAGAGTGAGATGCCAGCTCCTTTCATTCAGTCAGTAGCTTCAATCATTTCTGGTATATGAATAACGTGATGTTTTTCAATGGCAAAAATCAATGAATATTGTAAATGCACAAACAGTAATTTCTCCGCATTGCAAGGTGCAATTCTGAAATTTTTTGCTTTTTCCTGCTCCTCTTAGCATGATAAAGAAGATTCAAAGAGAGTGAGATGCCAGCTCCTTTCATTCAGTCAGTAGCTTCAAACATTTCTGGTATATGAATAACATGATGTTTTTCAATGGCAAAAATCAATGAATATTGTAAATGCACAAACAGTAATTTCTCCGCATTGCAAGGTGCAATTCTGAAATTTTTTGCTTTTTCCTGCTCCTCTTAGCATGATAAAGAAGATTCAAGGAGAGTGAGATGCCAGCTCCTTTCATTCAGTCAGTAGCTTCAAACATTTCTGGTATATGAATAACATGATGTTTTTCAATGGCAAAAATCAATGAATATTGTAAATGCACAAACAGTAATTTCTCCGCATTGCAAGGTGCAATTCTGAAATTTTTTGCTTTATCCTGCTCCTCTTAGCATGATAAAGAAGATTCAAAGAGAGTGAGATGCCAGCTCCTTTCATTCAGTCAGTAGCTTCAATCATTTCTGGACGTTTTTCAATGGCAAAAATCATTGAATATTGTAAATGCACAAACAGTAATTTCTCCGCATTGCAAGGTGCAATTCTGAAATTTTTTACTTTTTCCTGCTCCTCTTAGCATGATAAAGAAGATTCAAAGAGAGTGAGATGCCAGCTCCTTTCATTCAGTCAGTAGCTTCAATCATTTCTGGTATATGAATAACATGATGTTTTTCAATGGCAAAAATCAATGAATATTGTAAATGCACAAACAGTAATTTCTCCGCATTGCAAGGTGCAATTCTGAGATTTTTTGCTTTTTCCTGCTCCTCTTAGCATGATAAAGAAGATTCAAAGAGAGTGAGATGCCAGCTCCTTTCATTCAGTCAGTAGCTTCAATCATTTCTGGACGTTTTTCAATGGCAAAAATCAATGAATATTCTAAATGCACAAACAGTAATTTCTCCGCATTGCAAGGTGCAATTCTGAAATTTTTTGCTTTTTCCTGCTCCTCTTAGCATGATAAACAAGATTCAAAGAGAGTGAGATGCCAGCTCCTTTCATTCAGTCAGTAGCTTCAATCATTTCTGGACGTTTTTCAATGGCAAAAATCAATGAATATTGTAAATGCACAAACAGTAATTTCTCCGCATTGCAAGGTGCAATTCTGAAATTTTTTGCTTTTTCCTGCTCCTCTTAGCATGATAAAGAAGATTCAAAGAGAGTGAGAAGCCAGCTCCTTTCATTCAGTCAGTAGCTTCAATCATTTCTGGACGTTTTTCAATTGCAAAAATCAATGAATATTGTAAATGCACAAACAGTAATTTCTCCGCATTGCAAGGTGCAATTCTGAAATTTTTTGCTTTTTCCTGCTCCTCTTAGCATGATAAAGAAGATTCAAAGAGAGTGAGATGCCAGCTCCTTTCATTCAGTCAGTAGCTTCAATCATTTCTGGTATATGAATAACATGATGTTTTTCAATGGCAAAAATCAATGAATATTGTAAATGCAGAAACAGTAATTTCTCCGCATTGCAAGGTGCAATTCTGAAATTTTTTGATTTTTCCTGCTCCTCTTAGCATGATAAAGAAGATTCAAAGAGAGTGAGATGCCAGCTCCTTTCATTCAGTCAGTAGCTTCAATCATTTCTGGACGTTTTTCAAGGGCAAAAATCAATGAATATTGTAAATGCACAAACAGTAATTTCTCCGCATTGCAAGGTGCAATTCTGAAATTTTTTGCTTTTTCCTGCTCCTCTTAGCATGATAAAAAAGATTCAAAGAGAGTGAGATGCCAGCTCCTTTCATTCAGTCAGTAGCTTCAAACATTTCTGGTATATGAATAACATGATGTTTTTCAATGGCAAAAATCAATGAATATTGTAAATGCACAAACAGTAATTTCTCCGCATTGCAAGGTGCAATTCTGAAATTTTTTGCTTTTTCCTGCTCCTCTTAGCATGATAAAGAAGATTCAAAGAGAGTGAGACGCCAGCTCCTTTCGTTCAGTCAGTAGCTTCAATCATTTCTGGACGTTTTTCAATGGCAAAAATCATTGAATATTGTAAATGCACAAACAGTAATTTCTCCGCATTGCAAGGTGCAATTCTGAAATTTTTTACTTTTTCCTGCTTCTCTTAGCATGATAAAGAAGATTCAAAGAGAGTGAGATGCCAGCTCCTTTCATTCAGTCAGTAGCTTCAATCATTTCTGGTATATGAATAACATGATGTTTTTCAATGGCAAAAATCAATGAATATTGTAAATGCACAAACAGTAATTTCTCCGCATTGCAAGGTGCAATTCTGAAATTTTTTGCTTTTTCCTGCTCCTCTTAGCATGATAAAGAAGATTCAAAGAGAGTGAGATGCCAGCTGCTTTCATTCAGTCAGTAGCTTCAATCATTTCTGGACGTTTTTCAATGGCAAAAATCAACGAATATTGTAAATGCACAAACAGTAATTTCTCCGCATTGCAAGGTGCAATTCTGAAATTTTTTGCTTTTTCCTGCTCCTCTTAGCATGATAAAGAAGATTCAAAGAGAGTGAGATGCCAGCTCCTTACATTCAGTCAGTAGCTTCAATCATTTCTGGTAAATGAATAACATGATGTTTTTCAATGGCAAAAATCAATGAATTTTGTAAATGCACAAACAGTAATTTCTCCGCATTGCAAGGCGCAATTCTGAAATTTTTTGCTTTTTCCTGCTCCTCTTAGCATGATAAAGAAGATTCAAAGAGAGTGAGATGCCAGCTCCTTTCAATCAGTCAGTAGCTTCAATCATTTCTGGACGTTTTTCAATGGCAAAAATCAATGAATATTGTAAATGCACAAACAGTAATTTCTCCGCATTGCAAGGTGCAATTCTGAAATTTTTTGCTTTTTCCTGCTCCTCTTAGCATGATAAAGAAGATTCAAAGAGAGTGAGATGCCAGCTCCTTTCATTCAGTCAGTAACTTCAATCATTTCTGGACGTTTTTCAATGGCAAAAATCAATGAATATTGTAAATGCACAAACAGTAATTTTTCCGCATTGCAAGGTGCAATTCTGAAATTTTTTGCTTATTCCTGCTCCTCTTAGCATGATAAAGAAGATTCAAAGAGAGTGAGGTGCCAGCTCCTTTCATTCAGTCAGTAGCTTCAAACATTTCTGGTATATGAATAACGTTTTTCAATGGCAAAAATCAATGAATATTGTAAATGCACAAACAGTTATTTCTCCGCATTGCAAGGTGCAATTCTGAAATTTTTTGCTTTTTCCTGCTCCTCTTAGCATGATAAAGAAGATTCAAAGAGAGTGAGATGCCAGCTCCTTTCATTCAGTCAGTAGCTTCAATCATTTCTGGACGTTTTTCAATGGCAAAAATCAATGAATATTGTAAATGCACAAACAGTAATTTCTCCGCATTGCAAGGTGCAATTCTGAAATTTTTTGCTTTTTCCTGCTCCTCTTAGCATGATAAAGAAGAGTCAAAGAGAGTGAGATGCCAGCTCCTTTCATTCAGTCAGTAGCTTCAATCATTTCTGGACGTTTTTCAATGGCAAAAATCAATGAATATTGTAAATGCACAAACAGTAATTTCTCCGCATTGCAAGGTGCAATTCTGAAATTTTTTGCTTTTTCCTGCTCCTCTTAGCATGATAAAGAAGATTCAAAGAGAGTGAGATGCCAGCTCCTTTCATTCAGTCAGTAGCTTCAATCATTTCTGGACGTTTTTCAATGGCAAAAATCAATGAATATTGTAAATGCACAAACAGTAATTTCTCCGCATTGCAAGGTGCAATTCTGAAATTTTTGCTTTTTCCTGCTCCTCTTAGCATGATAAAGAAGATTCAAAGAGAGTGAGGTGCCAGCTCCTTTCATTCAGTCAGTAGCTTCAAACATTTCTGGTATATGAATAACATGTTTTTCAATGGCAAAAATCAATGAATATTGTAAATGCACAAACAGTAATTTCTCCGCATTGCAAGGAGCAATTCTGAAATTTTTTGCTTTTTCCTGCTCCTCTTAGCATGATAAAGAAGATTCAAAGAGAGTGAGATGCCAGCTCCTTTCATTCAGTCAGTAGCTTCAATCATTTCTGGACGTTTTTCAATGGCAAAAATCAATGAATATTGTAAATGCACAAACAGTAATTTCTCCGCATTGCAAGGTGCAATTCTGAAATTTTTTGCTTTTTCCTGCTCCTCTTAGCATGATAAAGAAGATTCAAAGAGAGTGAGATGCCAGCTCCTTTCATTCAATCAGTAGCTTCAATCATTTCTGGTATATGAATAACATGATGTTTTTCAATGGCAAAAATCAATGAATATTGTAAATGCACAAACAGTAATTTCTCCGCATTGCAAGGTGCAATTCTGAAATTTTTTGCTTTTTCCTGCTCCTCTTAGCATGATAAAGAAGATTCAAAGAGAGTGAGATGCCAGCTCCTTTCATTCAGTCAGTAGCTTCAATCATTTCTGGACGTTTTTCAATGGCAAAAATCAATGAATATTGTAAATGCACAAACAGTAATTTCTCCGCATTGCAAGGTGCAATTCTGAAATTTTTTGCTTTTTCCTGCTCCTCTTAGCATGATAAAGAAGATTCAAAGAGAGTGAGATGCCAGCTCCTTACATTCAGTCAGTAGCTTCAATCATTTCTGGTAAATGAATAACATGATGTTTTTCAATGGCAAAAATCAATGAATTTTGTAAATGCACAAACAGTAATTTCTCCGCATTGCAAGGCGCAATTCTGAAATTTTTTGCTTTTTCCTGCTCCTCTTAGCATGATAAAGAAGATTCAAAGAGAGTGAGATGCCAGCTCCTTTCAATCAGTCAGTAGCTTCAATCATTTCTGGACGTTTTTCAATGGCAAAAATCAATGAATATTGTAAATGCACAAACAGTAATTTCTCCGCATTGCAAGGTGCAATTCTGAAATTTTTTGCTTTTTCCTGCTCCTCTTAGCATGATAAAGAAGATTCAAAGAGAGTGAGATGCCAGCTCCTTTCATTCAGTCAGTAGCTTCAATCATTTCTGGACGTTTTTCAATGGCAAAAATCAATGAATATTGTAAATGCACAAACAGTAATTTTTCCGCATTGCAAGGTGCAATTCTGAAATTTTTTGCTTATTCCTGCTCCTCTTAGCATGATAAAGAAGATTCAAAGAGAGTGAGGTGCCAGCTCCTTTCATTCAGTCAGTAGCTTCAAACATTTCTGGTAAATGAATAACATGATGTTTTTCAATGGCAAAAATCAATGAATTTTGTAAATGCACAAACAGTAATTTCTCCGCATTGCAAGGCGCAATTCTGAAATTTTTTGCTTTTTCCTGCTCCTCTTAGCATGATAAAGAAGATTCAAAGAGAGTGAGATGCCAGCTCCTTTCAATCAGTCAGTAGCTTCAATCATTTCTGGACGTTTTTCAATGGCAAAAATCAATGAATATTGTAAATGCACAAACAGTAATTTCTCCGCATTGCAAGGTGCAATTCTGAAATTTTTTGCTTTTTCCTGCTCCTCTTAGCATGATAAAGAAGATTCAAAGAGAGTGAGATGCCAGCTCCTTTCATTCAGTCAGTAGCTTCAATCATTTCTGGACGTTTTTCAATGGCAAAAATCAATGAATATTGTAAATGCACAAACAGTAATTTTTCCGCATTGCAAGGTGCAATTCTGAAATTTTTTGCTTATTCCTGCTCCTCTTAGCATGATAAAGAAGATTCAAAGAGAGTGAGGTGCCAGCTCCTTTCATTCAGTCAGTAGCTTCAAACATTTCTGGTATATGAATAACGTTTTTCAATGGCAAAAATCAATGAATATTGTAAATGCACAAACAGTTATTTCTCCGCATTGCAAGGTGCAATTCTGAAATTTTTTGCTTTTTCCTGCTCCTCTTAGCATGATAAAGAAGATTCAAAGAGAGTGAGATGCCAGCTCCTTTCATTCAGTCAGTAGCTTCAATCATTTCTGGACGTTTTTCAATGGCAAAAATCAATGAATATTGTAAATGCACAAACAGTAATTTCTCCGCATTGCAAGGTGCAATTCTGAAATTTTTTGCTTTTTCCTGCTCCTCTTAGCATGATAAAGAAGAGTCAAAGAGAGTGAGATGCCAGCTCCTTTCATTCAGTCAGTAGCTTCAATCATTTCTGGACGTTTTTCAATGGCAAAAATCAATGAATATTGTAAATGCACAAACAGTAATTTCTCCGCATTGCAAGGTGCAATTCTGAAATTTTTTGCTTTTTCCTGCTCCTCTTAGCATGATAAAGAAGATTCAAAGAGAGTGAGATGCCAGCTCCTTTCATTCAGTCAGTAGCTTCAATCATTTCTGGACGTTTTTCAATGGCAAAAATCAATGAATATTGTAAATGCACAAACAGTAATTTCTCCGCATTGCAAGGTGCAATTCTGAAATTTTTGCTTTTTCCTGCTCCTCTTAGCATGATAAAGAAGATTCAAAGAGAGTGAGGTGCCAGCTCCTTTCATTCAGTCAGTAGCTTCAAACATTTCTGGTATATGAATAACATGTTTTTCAATGGCAAAAATCAATGAATATTGTAAATGCACAAACAGTAATTTCTCCGCATTGCAAGGAGCAATTCTGAAATTTTTTGCTTTTTCCTGCTCCTCTTAGCATGATAAAGAAGATTCAAAGAGAGTGAGATGCCAGCTCCTTTCATTCAGTCAGTAGCTTCAATCATTTCTGGACGTTTTTCAATGGCAAAAATCAATGAATATTGTAAATGCACAAACTGTAATTTCTCCGCATTGCAAGGTGCAATTCTGAAATTTTTTGCTTTTTCCTGCTCCTCTTAGCATGATAAAGAAGATTCAAAGAGAGTGAGATGCCAGCTCTTTTCATTCAGTCAGTAGCTTCAATCATTTCTGGACGTTTTTCAATGGCAAAAATCAATGAATATTGTAAATGCACAAACAGTAATTTCTCCGCATTGCAAGGTGCAATTCTGAAATTTTTTGCTTTTTCCTGCTCCTCTTAGCATGATAAAGAAGATTCAAAGAGAGTGAGATGCCAGCTCCTTTCATTCAATCAGTAGCTTCAAACATTTCTGGTATATGAATAACATGATGTTTTTCAATGGCAAAAATCAATGAATATTGTAAATGCACAAACAGTAATTTCTCCGCATTGCAAGGTGCAATTCTGAAATTTTTTGCTTTTTCCTGCTCCTCTTAGCATGATAAAGAAGATTCAAAGAGAGTGAGATGCCAGCTCCTTTCATTCAGTCAGTAGCTTCAATCATTTCTGGACGTTTTTCAATGGCAAAAATCAATGAATATTGTAAATGCACAAACAGTAATTTCTCCGCATTGCAAGGTGCAATTCTGAAATTTTTTGCTTTTTCCTGCTCCTCTTAGCATGATAAAGAAGATTCAAAGAGAGTGAGATGCCAGCTCCTTACATTCAGTCAGTAGCTTCAATCATTTCTGGTAAATGAATAACATGATGTTTTTCAATGGCAAAAATCAATGAATTTTGTAAATGCACAAACAGTAATTTCTCCGCATTGCAAGGCGCAATTCTGAAATTTTTTGCTTTTTCCTGCTCCTCTTAGCATGATAAAGAAGATTCAAAGAGAGTGAGATGCCAGCTCCTTTCAATCAGTCAGTAGCTTCAATCATTTCTGGACGTTTTTCAATGGCAAAAATCAATGAATATTGTAAATGCACAAACAGTAATTTCTCCGCATTGCAAGGTGCAATTCTGAAATTTTTTGCTTTTTCCTGCTCCTCTTAGCATGACAAAGAAGATTCAAAGAGAGTGAGATGCCAGCTCCTTTCATTCAGTCAGTAGCTTCAATCATTTCTGGACGTTTTTCAATGGCAAAAATCAATGAATATTGTAAATGCACAAACAGTAATTTTTCCGCATTGCAAGGTGCAATTCTGAAATTTTTTCCTTATTCCTGCTCCTCTTAGCATGATAAAGAAGATTCAAAGAGAGTGAGGTGCCAGCTCCTTTCATTCAGTCAGTAGCTTCAAACATTTCTGGTATATGAATAACGTTTTTCAATGGCAAAAATCAATGAATATTGTAAATGCACAAACAGTTATTTCTCCGCATTGCAAGGTGCAATTCTGAAATTTTTTGCTTTTTCCTGCTCCTCTTAGCATGATAAAGAAGATTCAAAGAGAGTGAGATGCCAGCTCCTTTCATTCAGTCAGTAGCTTCAATCATTTCTGGACGTTTTTCAATGGCAAAAATCAATGAATATTGTAAATGCACAAACAGTAATTTCTCCGCATTGCAAGGTGCAATTCTGAAATTTTTTGCTTTTTCCTGCTCCTCTTAGCATGATAAAGAAGATTCAAAGAGAGTGAGATGCCAGCTCCTTTCATTCAGTCAGTAGCTTCAATCATTTCTGGATGTTTTTCAATGGCAAAAATCAATGAATATTGTAAATGCACAAACAGTAATTTCTCCGCATTGCAAGGTGCAATTCTGAAATTTTTTGCTTTTTCCTGCTCCTCTTAGCATGATAAAGAAGATTCAAAGAGAGTGAGATGCCAGCTCCTTTCATTCAGTCAGTAGCTTCAATCATTTCTGGACGTTTTTCAATGGCAAAAATCAATGAGTATTGTAAATGCACAAACAGTAATTTCTCCGCATTGCAAGGTGCAATTCTGAAATTTTTTGCTTTTTCCTGCTCCTCTTAGCATGATAAAGAAGATTCAAAGAGAGTGAGGTGCCAGCTCCTTTCATTCAGTCAGTAGCTTCAAACATTTCTGGTATATGAATAACATGTTTTTCAATGGCAAAAATCAATGAATATTGTAAATGCACAAACTGTAATTTCTCCGCATTGCAAGGTGCAATTCTGAAATTTTTTGCTTTTTCCTGCTCCTCTTAGCATGATAAAGAAAATTCAAAGAGAGTGAGATGCCAGCTCCTTTCATTCAGTCAGTAGCTTCAATCATTTCTGGACGTTTTTCAATGGCAAAAATCAATGAATATTGTAAATGCACAAACAGTAATTTCTCCGCATTGCAAGGTGCAATTCTGAAATTTTTTGCTTTTTCCTGCTCCTCTTAGCATGATAAAGAAGATTCAAAGAGAGTGAGATGCCAGCTCCTTTCATTCAGTCAGTAGCTTCAATCATTTCTGGACGTTTTTCAATGGCAAAAATCAATGAATATTGTAAATGCACAAACTGTAATTTCTCCGCATTGTAAGGTGCAATTCTGAAATTTTTTGCTTTTTCCTGCTCCTCTTAGCATGATAAAGAAGATTCAAAGAGAGTGAGATGCCAGCTCCTTTCATTCAGTCAGTAGCTTCAATCATTTCTGGACGTTTTTCAATGGCAAAAATCAATGAATATTGTAAATGCACAAACAGTAATTTCTCCGCATTGCAAGGTGCAATTCTGAAATTTTTTGCTTTTTCCTGCTCCCCTTAGCATGATAAAGAAGATTCAAAGAGAGTGAGATGCCAGCTCCTTTCATTCAGTCAGTAGCTTCAATCATTTCTGGACGTTTTTCAATGGCAAAAATCAATGAATATTGTAAATGCACAAACAGAAATTTCTCCGCATTGCAAGGTGCAATTCTGAAATTTTTTGCTTTTTCCTGCTCCTCTTAGCATGATAAAGAAGATTCAAAGAGAGTGAGATGCCAGCTCCTTTCATTCAGTCAGTAGCTTCAAACATTTCTGGTATATGAATAACATGATGTTTTTCAATGGCAAAAATCAATGAATATTGTAAATGCACAAACAGTAATTTCTCCGCATTGCAAGGTGCAATTCTGAAATTTTTTGCTTTTTCCTGCTCCTCTTAGCATGATAAAGAAGATTCAAAGAGAGTGAGATGCCAGCTCCTTTCGTTCAGTCAGTAGCTTCAATCATTTCTGGACGTTTTTCAATGGCAAAAATCATTGAATATTGTAAATGCACAAACAGTAATTTCTCCGCATTGCAAGGTGCAATTCTGAAATTTTTTACATTTTCCTGCTCCTCTTAGCATGATAAAGAAGATTCAAAGAGAGTGAGATGCCAGCTCCTTTCATTCAGTCAGTAGCTTCAATCATTTCTGGTATATGAATAACATGATGTTTTTCAATGGCAAAAATCAATGAATATTGTAAATGCACAAACAGTAATTTCTCCGCATTGCAAGGTGCAATTCTGAAATTTTTTGCTTTTTCCTGCTCCTCTTAGCATGATAAAGAAGATTCAAAGAGAGTGAGATGCCAGCTCCTTTCATTCAGTCAGTAGCTTCAATCATTTCTGGACGTTTTTCAATGGCAAAAATCAATGAATATTGTAAATGCACAAACAGTAATTTCTCCGCATTGCAAGGTGCAATTCTGAAATTTTTTGCTTTTTCCTGCTCCTCTTAGCATGATAAAGAAGATTCAAAGAGAGTGAGGTGCCAGCTCCTTTCATTCAGTCAGTAGCTTCAAACATTTCTGGTATATGAATAACATGTTTTTCAATGGCAAAAATCAATGAATATTGTAAATGCACAAACAGTAATTTCTCCGCATTGCAAGGAGCAATTCTGAAATTTTTTGCTTTTTCCTGCTCCTCTTAGCATGATAAAGAAGATTCAAAGAGAGTGAGATGCCAGCTCCTTTCATTCAGTCAGTAGCTTCAATCATTTCTGGACGTTTTTCAATGGCAAAAATCAATGAATATTGTAAATGCACAAACTGTAATTTCTCCGCATTGCAAGGTGCAATTCTGAAATTTTTTGCTTTTTCCTGCTCCTCTTAGCATGATAAAGAAGATTCAAAGAGAGTGAGATGCCAGCTCCTTTCATTCAGTCAGTAGCTTCAATCATTTCTGGACGTTTTTCAATGGCAAAAATCAATGAATATTGTAAATGCACAAACAGTAATTTCTCCGCATTGCAAGGTGCAATTCTGAAATTTTTTGCTTTTTCCTGCTCCTCTTAGCATGATAAAGAAGATTCAAAGAGAGTGAGATGCCAGCTCCTTTCATTCAGTCAGTAGCTTCAAACATTTCTGGTATATGAATAACATGATGTTTTTCAATGGCAAAAATTAATGAATATTGTAAATGCACAAACAGTAATTTCTCCGCATTGCAAGGTGCAATTCTGAAATTTTTTGCTTTTTCCAGCTCCTCTTAGCATGATAAAGAAGATTCAAAGAGAGTGAGATGCCAGCTCCTTTCATTCAGTCAGTAGCTTCAATCATTTCTGGACGTTTTTCAATGGCAAAAATCAATGAATATTGTAAATGCACAAACAGTAATTTCTCCGCATTGCAAGGTGCAATTCTGAAATTTTTTGCTTTATCCTGCTCCTCTTAGCATGATAAAGAAGATTCAAAGAGAGTGAGGTGCCAGCTCCTTTCATTCAGTCAGTAGCTTCAAACATTTCTGGTATATGAATAACATGTTTTTCAATGGCAAAAATCAATGAATATTGTAAATGCACAAACAGTAATTTCTCCGCATTGCAAGGTGCAATTCTGAAATTTTTTGCTTTTTCCTGCTCCTCTTAGCATGATAAAGAAGATTCAAAGAGAGTGAGATGCCAGCTCCTTTCATTCAGTCAGTAGCTTCAATCATTTCTGGACGTTTTTCAATGGCAAAAATCAATGAATATTGTAAATGCACAAACTGTAATTTCTCCGCATTGTAAGGTGCAATTCTGAAATTTTTTGCTTTTTCCTGCTCCTCTTAGCATGATAAAGAAGATTCAAAGAGAGTGAGATGCCAGCTCCTTTCATTCAGTCAGTAGCTTCAATCATTTCTGGACGTTTTTCAATGGCAAAAATCAATGAATATTGTAAATGCACAAACAGTAATTTCTCCGCATTGCAAGGTGCAATTCTGAAATTTTTTGCTTTTTCCTGCTCCTCTTAGCATGATAAAGAAGATTCAAAGAGAGTGAGATGCCAGCTCCTTTCATTCAGTCAGTAGCTTCAATCATTTCTGGATGTTTTTCAATGGCAAAAATCAATGAATATTGTAAATGCACAAACAGTAATTTCTCCGCATTGCAAGGTGTAATTCTGAAATTTTTTGCTTTTTCCTGCTCCTCTTAGCATGATAAAGAAGATTCAAAGAGAGTGAGATGCCAGCTCCTTTAATTCAGTCAGTAGCTTCAATCATTTCTGGACGTTTTTCAATGGCAAAAATCAATGAGTATTGTAAATGCACAAACAGTAATTTCTCCGCATTGCAAGGTGCAATTCTGAAATTTTTTGCTTTTTCCTGCTCCTCTTAGCATGATAAAGAAGATTCAAAGAGAGTGAGGTGCCAGCTCCTTTCATTCATTCAGTAGCTTCAAACATTTCTGGTATATGAATAACATGTTTTTCAATGGCAAAAATCAATGAATATTGTAAATGCACAAACTGTAATTTCTCCGCATTGCAAGGTGCAATTCTGAAATTTTTTGCTTTTTCCTGCTCCTCTTAGCATGATAAAGAAAATTCAAAGAGAGTGAGATGCCAGCTCCTTTCATTCAGTCAGTAGCTTCAATCATTTCTGGACGTTTTTCAATGGCAAAAATCAATGAATATTGTAAATGCACAAACAGTAATTTCTCCGCATTGCAAGGTGCAATTCTGAAATTTTTTGCTTTTTCCTGCTCCTCTTAGCATGATAAAGAAGATTCAAAGAGAGTGAGATGCCAGCTCCTTTCATTCAGTCAGTAGCTTCAATCATTTCTGGACGTTTTTCAATGGCAAAAATCAATGAATATTGTAAATGCACAAACTGTAATTTCTCCGCATTGTAAGGTGCAATTCTGAAATTTTTTGCTTTTTCCTGCTCCTCTTAGCATGATAAAGAAGATTCAAAGAGAGTGAGATGCCAGCTCCTTTCATTCAGTCAGTAGCTTCAATCATTTCTGGACGTTTTTCAATGGCAAAAATCAATGAATATTGTAAATGCACAAACAGTAATTTCTCCGCATTGCAAGGTGCAATTCTGAAATTTTTTGCTTTTTCCTGCTCCCCTTAGCATGATAAAGAAGATTCAAAGAGAGTGAGATGCCAGCTCCTTTCATTCAGTCAGTAGCTTCAATCATTTCTGGACGTTTTTCAATGGCAAAAATCAATGAATATTGTAAATGCACAAACAGAAATTTCTCCGCATTGCAAGGTGCAATTCTGAAATTTTTTGCTTTTTCCTGCTCCTCTTAGCATGATAAAGAAGATTCAAAGAGAGTGAGATGCCAGCTCCTTTCATTCAGTCAGTAGCTTCAAACATTTCTGGTATATGAATAACATGATGTTTTTCAATGGCAAAAATCAATGAATATTGTAAATGCACAAACAGTAATTTCTCCGCATTGCAAGGTGCAATTCTGAAATTTTTTGCTTTTTCCTGCTCCTCTTAGCATGATAAAGAAGATTCAAAGAGAGTGAGATGCCAGCTCCTTTCGTTCAGTCAGTAGCTTCAATCATTTCTGGACGTTTTTCAATGGCAAAAATCATTGAATATTGTAAATGCACAAACAGTAATTTCTCCGCATTGCAAGGTGCAATTCTGAAATTTTTTACATTTTCCTGCTCCTCTTAGCATGATAAAGAAGATTCAAAGAGAGTGAGATGCCAGCTCCTTTCATTCAGTCAGTAGCTTCAATCATTTCTGGTATATGAATAACATGATGTTTTTCAATGGCAAAAATCAATGAATATTGTAAATGCACAAACAGTAATTTCTCCGCATTGCAAGGTGCAATTCTGAAATTTTTTGCTTTTTCCTGCTCCTCTTAGCATGATAAAGAAGATTCAAAGAGAGTGAGATGCCAGCTCCTTTCATTCAGTCAGTAGCTTCAATCATTTCTGGACGTTTTTCAATGGCAAAAATCAATGAATATTGTAAATGCACAAACAGTAATTTCTCCGCATTGCAAGGTGCAATTCTGAAATTTTTTGCTTTTTCCTGCTCCTCTTAGCATGATAAAGAAGATTCAAAGAGAGTGAGGTGCCAGCTCCTTTCATTCAGTCAGTAGCTTCAAACATTTCTGGTATATGAATAACATGTTTTTCAATGGCAAAAATCAATGAATATTGTAAATGCACAAACAGTAATTTCTCCGCATTGCAAGGAGCAATTCTGAAATTTTTTGCTTTTTCCTGCTCCTCTTAGCATGATAAAGAAGATTCAAAGAGAGTGAGATGCCAGCTCCTTTCATTCAGTCAGTAGCTTCAATCATTTCTGGACGTTTTTCAATGGCAAAAATCAATGAATATTGTAAATGCACAAACTGTAATTTCTCCGCATTGCAAGGTGCAATTCTGAAATTTTTTGCTTTTTCCTGCTCCTCTTAGCATGATAAAGAAGATTCAAAGAGAGTGAGATGCCAGCTCCTTTCATTCAGTCAGTAGCTTCAATCATTTCTGGACGTTTTTCAATGGCAAAAATCAATGAATATTGTAAATGCACAAACAGTAATTTCTCCGCATTGCAAGGTGCAATTCTGAAATTTTTTGCTTTTTCCTGCTCCTCTTAGCATGATAAAGAAGATTCAAAGAGAGTGAGATGCCAGCTCCTTTCATTCAGTCAGTAGCTTCAAACATTTCTGGTATATGAATAACATGATGTTTTTCAATGGCAAAAATTAATGAATATTGTAAATGCACAAACAGTAATTTCTCCGCATTGCAAGGTGCAATTCTGAAATTTTTTGCTTTTTCCTGCTCCTCTTAGCATGATAAAGAAAATTCAAAGAGAGTGAGATGCCAGCTCCTTTCATTCAGTCAGTAGCTTCAATCATTTCTGGACGTTTTTCAATGGCAAAAATCAATGAATATTGTAAATGCACAAACAGTAATTTCTCCGCATTGCAAGGTGCAATTCTGAAATTTTTTGCTTTTTCCTGCTCCTCTTAGCATGATAAAGAAGATTCAAAGAGAGTGAGATGCCAGCTCCTTTCATTCAGTCAGTAGCTTCAATCATTTCTGGACGTTTTTCAATGGCAAAAATCAATGAATATTGTAAATGCACAAACTGTAATTTCTCCGCATTGTAAGGTGCAATTCTGAAATTTTTTGCTTTTTCCTGCTCCTCTTAGCATGATAAAGAAGATTCAAAGAGAGTGAGATGCCAGCTCCTTTCATTCAGTCAGTAGCTTCAATCATTTCTGGACGTTTTTCAATGGCAAAAATCAATGAATATTGTAAATGCACAAACTGTAATTTCTCCGCATTGTAAGGTGCAATTCTGAAATTTTTTGCTTTTTCCTGCTCCTCTTAGCATGATAAAGAAGATTCAAAGAGAGTGAGATGCCAGCTCCTTTCATTCAGTCAGTAGCTTCAATCATTTCTGGACGTTTTTCAATGGCAAAAATCAATGAATATTGTAAATGCACAAACAGTAATTTCTCCGCATTGCAAGGTGCAATTCTGAAATTTTTTGCTTTTTCCTGCTCCTCTTAGCATGATAAAGAAGATTCAAAGAGAGTGAGATGCCAGCTCCTTTCATTCAGTCAGTAGCTTCAAACATTTCTGGAATATGAATAACATGATGTTTTTCAATGGCAAAAATCAATGAATATTGTAAATGCACAAACAGTAATTTCTCCGCATTGCAAGGTGCAATTCTGAAATTTTTTGCTTTTTCCTGCTCCTCTTAGCATGATAAAGAAGATTCAAAGAGAGTGAGATGCCAGCTCCTTTCATTCAGTCAGTAGCTTCAAACATTTCTGGTATATGAATAACATGATGTTTTTCAATGGCAAAAATCAATGAATATTGTAAATGCACAAACAGTAATTTCTCCGCATTGCAAGGTGCAAGTCTGAAATTTTTTGCTTTTTCCTGCTCCTCTTAGCATGATAAAGAAGATTCAAAGAGAGTGAGATGCCAGCTACTTTCATTCAGTCAGTAGCTTCAATCATTTCTGGACGTTTTTCAATGGTAAAAATCAATGAATATTGTAAATACACAAACAGTAATTTCTCCGCATTGCAAGGTGCAATTCTGAAATTTTTTGCTTTTTCCTGCTCCTCTTAGCATGATAAAGAAGATTCAAAGAGAGTGAGATGCCAGCTCCTTTCATTCAGTCAGTAGCTTCAATCATTTCTGGACGTTTTTCAATGGCAAAAATCAATGAATATTGTAAATGCACAAACAGTAATTTCTCCGCATTGCAAGGTGCAATTCTGAAATTTTTTGCTTTTTCCTGCTCCTCTTAGCATGATAAAGAAGATTCAAAGAGAGTGAGATGCCAGCTCCTTTCATTCAGTCAGTAGCTTCAATCATTTCTGGTAAATGAATAACATGATGTTTTTCAATGGCAAAAATCAATGAATTTTGTAAATGCACAAACAGTAATTTCTCCGCATTGCAAGGCGCAATTCTGAAATTGTTTGCTTTTTCCTGCTCCTCTTAGCATGATAAAGAAGATTCAAAGAGAGTGAGATGCCAGCTCCTTTCATTCAGTCAGTAGCTTCAATCATTTCTGGACGTTTTTCAATGGCAAAAATCAATGAATATTGTAAATGCACAAACAGTAATTTCTCCGCATTGCAAGGTGCAATTCTGAAATTTTTTGCTTTTTCCTGCTCCTCTTAGCATGATAAAGAAGATTCAAAGTGAGTGAGATGCCAGCTCCTTTCATTCAGTCAGTAGCTTCAATCATTTCTGGACGTTTTTCAATGGCAAAAATCAATGAATATTGTAAATGTACAAACAGTAATTTCTCCGCATTGCAAGGTGCAATTCTGAAATTTTTTGCTTTTTCCTGCTCCTCTTAGCATGATAAAGAAGATTCAAAGAGAGTGAGGTTCCAGCTCCTTTCATTCAGTCAGTAGCTTCAAACATTTCTGGTATATGAATAACATGTTTTTCAATGGCAAAAATCAATGAATATTGTAAATGCACAAACAGTAATTTCTCCGCATTGCAAGGTGCAATTCTGAAATTTTTTGCTTTTTCCTGCTCCTCTTAACTTGATAAAGAAGATTCAAAGAGAGTGAGATGCCAGCTCCTTTCATTCAGTCAGTAGCTTCAATCATTTCTGGACGTTTTTCAATGGCAAAAATCAATGAATATTGTAAATGCACAAACTGTAATTTCTCCGCATTGTAAGGTGCAATTCTGAAATTTTTTGCTTTTTCCTGCTCCTCTTAGCATGATAAAGAAGATTCAAAGAGAGTGAGATGCCAGCTCCTTTCATTCAGTCAGTAGCTTCAATCATTTCTGGACGTTTTTCAATGGCAAAAATCAATGAATATTGTAAATGCACAAACAGTAATTTCTCCGCATTGCAAGGTGCAATTCTGAAATTTTTTGCTTTTTCCTGCTCCTCTTAGCATGATAAAGAAGATTCAAAGAGAGTGAGATGCCAGCTCCTTTCATTCAGTCAGTAGCTTCAAACATTTCTGGTATATGAATAACATGATGTTTTTCAATGGCAAAAATCAATGAATATTGTAAATGCACAAACAGTAATTTCTCCGCATTGCAAGGTGCAAGTCTGTAATTTTTTGCTTTATCCTGCTCCTCTTAGCATGATAAAGAAGATTCAAAGAGAGTGAGATGCCAGCTACTTTCATTCAGTCAGTAGCTTCAATCATTTCTGGACGTTTTTCAATGGTAAAAATCAATGAATATTGTAAATGCAGAAACAGTAATTTCTCCGCATTGCAAGGTGCAATTCTGAAATTTTTTGCTTTTTCCTGCTCCTCTTAGCATGATAAAGAAGATTCAAAGAGAGTGAGATGCCAGCTCCTTTCATTCAGTCAGTAGCTTCAATCATTTCTGGACGTTTTTCAATGGCAAAAATCAATGAATATTGTAAATGCACAAACAGTAATTTCTTCGCATTGCAAGGTGCAATTCTGAAATGTTTTGCTTTTTCCTGCTCCTCTTAGCATGATAAAGAAGATTCAAAGAGAGTGAGATGCCAGCTCCTTTCATTCAGTCAGTAGCTTCAATCATTTCTGGTAAATGAATAACATGATGTTTTTCAATGGCAAAAATCAATGAATTTTGTAAATGCACAAACAGTAATTTCTCCGCATTGCAAGGCGCAATTCTGAAATTTTTTGCTTTTTCCTGCTCCTCTTAGCATGATAAAGAAGATTCAAAGAGAGTGAGATGCCAGCTCCTTTCATTCAGTCAGTAGCTTCAATCATTTCTGGACGTTTTTCAATGGCAAAAATCAATGAATATTGTAAATGCACAAACAGTAATTTCTCCGCATTGCAAGGTGCAATTCTGAAATTTTTTGCTTTTTCCTGCTCCTCTTAGCATGATAAAGAAGATTCAAAGAGAGTGAGATGCCAGCTCCTTTCATTCAGTCAGTAGCTTCAATCATTTCTGGATGTTTTTCAATGGCAAAAGTCAATGAATATTGTAAATGCACAAACTGTAATTTCTTCGCATTGTAAGGTGCAATTCTGAAATTTTTTGCTTTTCCTGCTCCTCTTAGCATGATAAAGAAGATTCATAGAGAGTGAGATGCCAGCTCCTTTCATTCAGTCAGTAGCTTCAATCATTTCTGGACGTTTTTCAATGGCAAAAATCAATGAATATTGTAATTGCACAAACAGTAATTTCTCCGCATTGCAAGGTGCAATTCTGAAATTTTTTGCTTTTTCCTGCTCCTCTTAGCATGATAAAGAAGATTGAAAGAGAGTGAGATGCCAGCTCCTTTCATTCAGTCAGTAGCTTCAAACATTTCTGGTATATGAATAACATGATGTTTTTCAATGGCAAAAATCAATGAATATTGTAAATGCACAAACAGTAATTTCTCCGCATTGCAAGGTGCAATTCTGAAATTTTTTGCTTTTTCCTGCTCCTCTTAGCATGATAAAGAAGATTCAAAGAGAGTGAGATGCCAGCTCCTTTCATTCAGTCAGTAGCTTCAATCATTTCTGGACGTTTTTCAATGGCAAAAATCAATGAATATTGTAAATGCACAAACAGTAATTTCTCCGCATTGCAAGGTGCAATTCTGAAATTTTTTGCTTTTTCCTGCTCCTCTTAGCATGATAAAGAAGATTCAAAGAGAGTGAGATGCCAGCTCCTTTCATTCAGTCAGTAGCTTCAATCATTTCTGGACGTTTTTCAATGGCAAAAATCAATGAATATTGTAAATGCACAAACTGTAATTTCTCCGCATTGTAAGGTGCAATTCTGAAATTTTTTGCTTTTTCCTGCTCCTCTTAGCATGATAAAGAAGATTCAAAGAGAGTGAGATGCCAGCTCCTTTCATTCAGTCAGTAGCTTCAATCATTTCTGGACGTTTTTCAATGGCAAAAATCAATGAATATTGTAAATGCACAAACAGTAATTTCTCCGCATTGCAAGGTGCAATTCTGAAATTTTTTGCTTTTTCCTGCTCCTCTTAGCATGATAAAGAAGATTCAAAGAAAGTGAGATGCCAGCTACTTTCATTCAGTCAGTAGCTTCAAACATTTCTGGTATATGAATAACATGATGTTTTTCAATGGCAAAAATCAATGAATATTGTAAATGCACAAACAGTAATTTCTCCGCATTGCAAGGTGCAAGTCTGAAATTTTTTGCTTTTTCCTGCTCCTCTTAGCATGATAAAGAAGATTCAAAGAGAGTGAGATGCCAGCTACTTTCATTCAGTCAGTAGCTTCAATCATTTCTGGACGTTTTTCAATGGTAAAAATCAATGAATATTGTAAATGCACAAACAGTAATTTCTCCGCATTGCAAGGTGCAATTCTGAAATTTTTTGCTTTTTCCTGCTCCTCTTAGCATGATAAAGAAGATTCAAAGAGAGTGAGATGCCAGCTCCTTTCATTCAGTCAGTAGCTTCAATCATTTCTGGACGTTTTTCAATGGCAAAAATCAATGAATATTGTAAATGCACAAACAGTAATTTCTCCGCATTGCAAGGTGCAATTCTGAAATTTTTTGCTTTTTCCTGCTCCTCTTAGCATGATAAAGAAGTTTCAAAGAGAGTGAGATGCCAGCTCCTTTCATTCAGTCAGTAGCTTCAATCATTTCTGGTAAATGAATAACATGATGTTTTTCAATGGCAAAAATCAATGAATTTTGTAAATGCACAAACACTAATTTCTCCGCATTGCAAGGCGCAATTCTGAAATTTTTTGCTTTTTCCTGCTCCTCTTAGCATGATAAAGAAGATTCAAAGAGAGTGAGATGCCAGCTCCTTTCATTCAGTCAGTAGCTTCAATCATTTCTGAACGTTTTTCAATGGCAAAAATCAATGAATATTGTAAATGCACAAACAGTAATTTCTCCGCATTGCAAGGTGCAATTCTGAAATTTTTTGCTTTTTCCTGCTCCTCTTAGCATGATAAAGAAGATTCAAAGAGAGTGAGATGCCAGCTCCTTTCATTCAGTCAGTAGCTTCAATCATTTCTGGACGTTTTTCAATGGCAAAAATCAATGAATATTGTAAATGCACAAACAGTAATTTCTCCGCATTGCAAGGTGCAATTCTGAAATTTTTTGCTTTTTCCTGCTCCTCTTAGCATGATAAAGAAGATTCAAAGAGAGTGAGGTGCCAGCTCCTTTCATTCAGTCAGTAGCTTCAAACATTTCTGGTATATGAATAACATGTTTTTCAATGGCAAAAATCAATGAATATTGTAAATGCACAAACAGTAATTTCTCCGCATTGCAAGGAGCAATTCTGAAATTTTTTGCTTTTTCCTGCTCCTCTTAGCATGATAAAGAAGATTCAAAGAGAGTGAGATGCCAGCTCCTTTCATTCAGTCAGTAGCTTCAATCATTTCTGGACGTTTTTCAATGGCAAAAATCAATGAATATTGTAAATGCACAAACAGTAATTTCTCCGCATTGCAAGGTGCAATTCTGAAATTTTTTGCTTTTTCCTGCTCCTCTTAGCATGATAAAGAAGATTCAAAGAGAGTGAGATGCCAGCTCCTTTCATTCAGTCAGTAGCTTCAATCATTTCTGGACGTTTTTCAATGGCAAAAATCAATGAATATTGTAAATGCACAAACTGTAATTTCTCCGCATTGCAAGGTGCAATTCTGAAATTTTTTGCTTTTTCCTGCTCCTCTTAGCATGATAAAGAAGATTCAAAGAGAGTGAGATGCCAGCTCCTTTCATTCAGTCAGTAGCTTCAAACATTTCTGGTATATGAATAACATGTTTTTCAATGGCAAAAATCAATGAATATTGTAAATGCACACAGTAATTTCTCCGCATTGCAAGGTGCAATTCTGAAATTTTTTGCTTTTTCCTGCTCCTCTTAGCATGATAAAGAAGATTCAAAGAGAGTGAGATGCCAGCTCCTTTCATTCAGTCAGTAGCTTCAAACATTTCTGGTATATGAATAACATGATGTTTTTCAATGGCAAAAATCAATGAATATTGTAAATGCACAAACAGTAATTTCTCCGCATTGCAAGGTGCAATTCTGAAATTTTTTGCTTTTTCCTGCTCCTCTTAGCATGATAAAGAAGATTCAAAGAGAGTGAGATGCCAGCTCCTTTCATTCAGTCAGTAGCTTCAAACATTTCTGGTATATGAATAACATGATGTTTTTCAATGGCAAAAATCAATGAATATTGTAAATGCACAAACAGTAATTTCTCCGCATTGCAAGGTGCAATTCTGAAATTTTTTGCTTTTTCCTGCTCCTCTTAGCATGATAAAGAAGATTCAAAGAGAGTGAGATGCCAGCTCCTTTCATTGAGTCAGTAGCTTCAATCATTTCTGGACTTTTTTCAATGGCAAAAATCATTGAATATTGTAAATGCACAAACAGTAATTTCTCCGCATTGCAAGGTGCAATTCTGAAATTTTTTACTTTTTCCTGCTCCTCTTAGCATGATAAAGAAGATTCAAAGAGAGTGAGATGCCAGCTCCTTTCATTCAGTCAGTAGCTTCAATCATTTCTGGTATATGAATAACATGATGTTTTTCAATGGCAAAAATCAATGAATATTGTAAATGCACAAACAGTAATTTCTCCGAATTGCAAGGTGCAATTCTGAAATTTTTTGTTTTTTCCTGCTCCTCTTAGCATGATAAAGAAGATTCAAAGAGAGTGAGATGCCAGCTCCTTTCATTCAGTCAGTAGCTTCAAACATTTCTGGTATATGAATAACATGATGTTTTTCAATGGCAAAAATCAATGAATATTGTAAATGCACAAACAGTAATTTCTCCGCATTGCAAGGTGCAATTCTGAAATTTTTTGCTTTTTCCTGCTCCTCTTAGCATGTTAAAGATGATTCAAAGAGAGTGAGATGCCAGCTCCTTTCGTTCAGTCAGTAGCCTCAATCATTTCTGGACGTTTTTCAATGGTAAAAATCAATGAATATTGTAAATGCACAAACAGTAATTTCTCCGCATTGCAAGGTGCAATTCTGAAATTTTTTGCTTTTTCCTGCTCCACTTAGCATGATAAAGAAGATTCAAAGAGAGTGAGATGCCAGCTCCTTTCATTCAGTCAGTAGCTTCAAACATTTCTGGTATATGAATAACATGATGTTTTTCAATGGCAAAAATCAATGAATATTGTAAATGCACAAACAGTAATTTCTCCGCATTGCAAGGTGCAATTCTGAAATTTTTTGCTTTTTCCTGCTCCTCTTAGCATGATAAAGAAGATTCAAAGAGAGTGAGATGCCAGCTCCTTTCATTCAGTCAGTAGCTTCAATCATTTCTGGTATATGAATAACATGATGTTTTTCAATGGCAAAAATCAATGAATATTGTAAATGCACAAACAGTAATTTCTCCGCATTGCAAGGTGCAATTCTGAAATTTTTTGCTTTTTCCTGCTCCTCTTAGCATGATAAAGAAGATTCAAAGAGAGTGAGATGCCAGCTCCTTTCATTCAGTTAGTAGCTTCAATCATTTCTGGACGTTTTTCAATGGCAAAAATCAATGAATATTGCAAATGCACAAACAGTAATTTCTCCGCATTGCAAGGTGCAATTCTGAAATTTTTTGCTTTTTCCTGCTCCTCTTAGCATGATAAACAAGATTCAAAGAGAGTGAGATGCCAGCTCCTTTCATTCAGTCAGTAGCTTCAATCATTTCTGGACGTTTTTCAATGGCAAAAATAAATGAATATTGTAAATGCACAAACAGTAATTTCTCCGCATTGCAAGGTGCAATTCTGAAATTTTTTGCTTTTACCTGCTCCTCTTAGCATGATAAAGAAGATCCAAAGAGAGTGAGATGCCAGCTCCTTTCATTCAGTCAGTAGCTTCAATCATTTCTGGACGTTTTTCAATGGCAAAAATCAATGAATATTGTAAATGCACAAACAGTAATTTCTCCGCATTGCAAGTTGCAATTCTGAAATTTTTTGCTTTTTCCTGCTCCTCTTAGCATGATAAAGAAGATTCAAAGAGAGTGAGATGCCAGCTCCTTTCATTCAGTCAGTAGCTTCAAACATTTCTGGTATATGAATAACATGATGTTTTTCAATGGCAAAAATCAATGAATATTGTAAATGCACAAACAGTAATTTCTCCGCATTGCAAGGTGCAATTCTGAAATTTTTTGCTTTTTCCTGCTCCTCTTAGCATGATAAAGAAGATTCAAAGAGAGTGAGATGCCAGCTCCTTTCGTTCAGTCAGTAGCTTCAATCATTTCTGGACGTTTTTCAATGGCAAAAATCATTGAATATTATAAATGCACAAACAGTAATTTCTCCGCATTGCATAGTGCAATTCTGAAATTTTTTACTTTTTCCTGCTCCTCTTAGCATGATAAAGAAGATTCAAAGAGAGTGAGATGCCAGCTCCTTTCATTCAGTCAGTAGCTTCAATCATTCCTGGTATATGAATAACATGATGTTTTTCAATGGCAAAAATCAATGAATATTGTAAATGCACAAACAGTAATTTCTCCGCATTGCAAGGTGCAATTCTGAAATTTTTTGCTTTTTCCTGCTCCTCTTAGCATGATAAAGAAGATTCAAAGAGAGTGAGATGCCAGCTCCTTTCATTCAGTCAGTAGCTTCAATAATTTCTGGACGTTTTTCAATGGCAAAAATCAATGAATATTGTAAATGCACAAACAGTAATTTCTCCGCATTGCAAGGTGCAATTCTGAAATTTTTTGCTTTTTCCTGCTCCTCTTAGCATGATAAACATGATGCAAAGAGAGTGAGATGCCAGCTCCTTTCATTCAGTCAGTAGCTTCAATCATTTCTGGACGTTTTTCAATGGCAAAAATCAATGAATATTGTAAATGCACAAACAGTAATTTCTCCGCATTGCAAGGTGCAATTATGAAATTTTTTGCTTTTTCCTGCTCCTCTTAGCATGATAAAGAAGATTTAAAGAGAGTGAGATGCCAGCTCCTTTCATTCAGTCAGTAGCTTCAAACATTTCTGGTATATGAATAACATGATGTTTTTCAATGGCAAAAATCAATGAATATTGTAAATGCACAAACAGTAATTTGTCCGCATTGCAAGGTGCAATTCTGAAATTTTTTGCTTTTTCCTGCTCCTCTTAGCATGATAAAGAAGATTCAAAGAGAGTGAGATGCCAGCTCCTTTCATTCAGTCAGTAGCTTCAATCATTTCTGGATGTTTTTCAATGGCAAAAATCAATGAATATTGTAAATGCACAAACAGTAATTTCTCCGCATTGCAAGGTGCAATTCTGAAATTTTTTGCTTTTTCCTGCTCCTCTTAGCATGATAAACAAGATTCAAAGAGAGTGAGATGCCAGCTCCTTTCATTCAGTCAGTAGCTTCAATCATTTCTGGACGTTTTTCAATGGCAAAAATCAATGAATATTGTAAGTGCACAAACAGTAATTTCTCCGCATTGCAAGGTGCAATTCTGAAATTTTTTGCTTTTTCCTGCTCCTCTTAGCATGATAAAGAAGATTCAAAGAGAGTGAGATGCCAGCTCCTTTCATTCAGTCAGTAGCTTCAAACATTTCTGGTATATGAATAACATGATGTTTTTCAATGGCAAAAATCAATGAATATTGTAAATGCACAAACAGTAATTTCTCCGCATTGCAAGGTGCAAGTCTGAAATTTTTTGCTTTTTCCTGCTCCTCTTAGCATGATAAAGAAGATTCAAAGAGAGTGAGATGCCAGCTACTTTCATTCAGTCAGTAGCTTCAATCATTTCTGGACGTTTTTCAATGGTAAAAATCAATGAATATTGTAAATGCACAAACAGTAATTTCTCCACATTGCAAGGTGCAATTCTGAAATTTTTTGCTTTTTCTTGCTCCTCTTAGCATGATAAAGAAGATTCAAAGAGAGTGAGATGCCAGCTCCTTTCATTCAGTCAGTAGCTTCAAACATTTCTGGTATATGAATAACATGATGTTTTTCAATGGCAAAAATCAATGAATATTGTAAATGCACAAACAGTAATTTCTCCGCATTGCAAGGTGCAATTCTGAAATTTTTTGCTTTTTCCTGCTCCTCTTAGCATGATAAAGAAGATTCAAAGAGAGTGAGATGCCAGCTCCTTTCATTCAGTCAGTAGCTTCAATCATTTCTGGATGTTTTTCAATGGCAAAAATCAATGAATATTGTAAATGCACAAACTGTAATTTCTCCGCATTGCAAGGTGCAATTCTGAAATTTTTTGCTTTTTCCTGCTCCTCTTAGCATAATAAAGAAGATTCAAAGAGAGTGAGATGCCAGCTCCTTTCATTCAGTCAGTAGCTTCAATCATTTCTGGACGTTTTTCAATGGCAAAAATCAATGAATATTGTAAATGCACAAACAGTAATTTCTCCGCATTGCAAGGTGCAATTCTGAAATTTTTTGCTTTTTCCTGCTCCTCTTAGCATGATAAAGAAGATTCAAAGAGAGTGAGATGCCAGCTCCTTTCATTCAGTCAGTACCTTCAATCATTTCTGGACGTTTTTCAATGGCAAAAATCAATGAATATTGTAAATGCACAAACAGTAATTTCTCCGCATTGCAAGGTGCAATTCTGAAATTTTTTGCTTTTTCCCGCTCCTCTTAGCATGATAAAGATTCAAAGAGAGTGAGGTGCCAGCTCCTTTCATTCAGTCAGTAGCTTCAAACATTTCTGGTATATGAATAACATGTTTTTCAATGGCAAAAATCAATGAATATTGTAAATGCACAAACAGTAATTTCTCCGCATTGCAAGGTGCAATTCTGAAATTTTTTGCTTTTTCCTGCTCCTCTTAGCATGATAAAGAAGATTCAAAGAGAGTGAGATGCCAGCTCCTTTCATTCAGTCAGTAGCTTCAAACATTTCTGGTATATGAATAACATGATGTTTTTCAATGGCAAAAATCAATGAATATTGTAAATGCACAAACAGTAATTTCTCCGCATTGCAAGGTGCAATTCTGAAATTTTTTGCTTTTTCCTGCTCCTCTTAGCATGATAAAGAAGATTCAAAGAGAGTGAGATGCCAGCTCCTTTCATTCAGTCAGTAGCTTCAATCATTTCTGGATGTTTTTCAATGGCAAAAATCAATGAATATTGAAAATGCACAAACTGTAATTTCTCCGCATTGCAAGGTGCAATTCTGAAATTTTTTGCTTTTTCCTGCTCCTCTTAGCATGATAAAGAAGATTCAAAGAGAGTGAGATGCCAGCTCCTTTCATTCAGTCAGTAGCTTCAATCATTTCTGGACGTTTTTCAATGGCAAAAATCAATGAATATTGTAAATGCACAAACAGTAATTTCTCCGCATTGCAAGGTGCAATTCTGAAATTTTTTGCTTTTTCCTGCTCCTCTTAGCATGATAAAGAAGATTCAAAGAGAGTGAGATGCCAGCTCCTTTCATTCAGTCAGTACCTTCAATCATTTCTGGACGTTTTTCAATGGCAAAAATCAATGAAAATTGTAAATGCACAAACAGTAATTTCTCCGCATTGCAAGGTGCGATTCTGAAATTTTTTGCTTTTTCCTGCTCCTCTTAGCATGATAAAGAAGATTCAAAGAGAGTGAGATGCCAGCTCCTTTCATTCAGTCAGTAGCTTCAAACATTTCTGGTATATGAATAACATGATGTTTTTCAATGGCAAAAATCAATGAATATTGTAAATGCACAAACAGTAATTTCTCCGCATTGCAAGGTGCAAGTCTGAAATTTTTTGCTTTTTCCTGCTCCTCTTAGCATGATAAAGAAGATTCAAAGAGAGTGAGATGCCAGCTACTTTCATTCAGTCAGTAGCTTCAATCATTACTGGACCTTTTTCAATGGTAAAAATCAATGAATATTGTAAATGCACAAACAGTAATTTCTCCACATTGCAAGGTGCAATTCTGAAATTTTTTGCTTTTTCCTGCTCCTCTTAGCATGATAAAGAAGATTCAAAGAGAGTGAGATGCCAGCTCCTTTCATTCAGTCAGTAGCTTCAAACATTTCTGGTATATGAATAACATGATGTTTTTCAATGGCAAAAATCAATGAATATTGTAAATGCACAAACAGTAATTTCTCCGCATTGCAAGGTGCAATTCTGAAATTTTTTGCTTTTTCCTGCTCCTCTTAGCATGATAAAGAAGATTCAAAGAGAGTGAGATGCCAGCTCCTTTCATTCAGTCAGTAGCTTCAAACATTTCTGGTATATGAATAACATGATGTTTTTCAATGGCAAAAATCAATGAATATTGTAAATGCACAAACAGTAATTTCTCCGCATTGCAAGGTGCAATTCTGAAATTTTTTGCTTTTTCCTGCTCCTCTTAGCATGATAAAGAAGATTCAAAGAAAGTGAGATGCCAGCTCCTTTCATTCAGTCAGTAGCTTCAATCATTTCTGGATGTTTTTCAATGGCAAAAATCAATGAATATTGTAAATGCACAAACAGTAATTTCTCCGCATTGCAAGGTGCAATTCTGAAATTTTTTGCTTTTTCCTGCTCCTCTTAGCATGATAAAGAAGATTCAAAGAGAGTGAGATGTCAGCTCCTTTCATTCAGTCAGTAGCTTCAAACATTTCTGGTATATGAATAACATGATGTTTTTCAATGTCAAAAATCAATGAATTTTGTAAATGCACAAACAGTAATTTCTCCGCATTGCAAGGTGCAATTCTGAAATTTTTTGCTTTTTCCTGCTCCTCTTAGCATGATAAAGAAGATTCAAAGAGAGTGAGATGCCAGTTCCTTTCATTCAGTCAGTAGCTTCAATCATTTCTGGACATTTTTCAATGGCAAAAATCAATGAATATTGTAAATGCACAAACAGTAATTTCTCCGCATTGCAAGGTGCAATTCTGAAATTTTTTGCTTTTTCCTGCTCCTCTTAGCATGATAAAGAAGATTCAAAGAGAGTGAGATGCCAGCTCCTTTCATTCAGTCAGTATCTTTAATCATTTCTGGTATATGAATAACATGATGTTTTTCAATGGCAAAAATCAATGAATATTGTAAATGCACAAACAGTAATTTCTCCGCATTGCAAGGTGCAATTCTGAAATTTTTTGCTTTTTCCTGCTCCTCTTAGCATGATAAAGAAGATTCAAAGAGAGTGAGATGCCAGCTCCTTTCATTCAGTCAGTAGCTTCAATCATTTCTGGACGTTTTTCAATGGCAAAAATCAATGAATATTGTAAATGCACAAACAGTAATTTCTCCGCATTGCAAGGTGCAATTCTGAAATTTTTTGCTTTTTCCTGCTCCTCTTAGCATGATAAACAAGATTCAAAGAGAGTGAGATGCCAGCTCCTTTCATTCAGTCAGTAGCTTCAATCATTTCTGGACGTTTTTCAATGGCAAAAATCAATGAATATTGTAAATGCACAAACAGTAATTTCTCCGCATTGCAAGGTGCAATTCTGAAATTTTTTGCTTTTTCCTGCTCCTCTTAGCATGATAAAGAAGATTCAAAGAGAGTGAGATGCCAGCTCCTTTCATTCAGTCAGTAGCTTCAAACATTTCTGGTATATGAATAACATGATGTTTTTCAATGGCAAAAATCAATGAATATTGTAAATGCACAAACAGTAATTTCTCCGCATTGCAAGGTGCAAGTCTGAAATTTTTTGCTTTTTCCTGCTCCTCTTAGCATGATAAAGAAGATACAAAGAGAGTGAGATGCCAGCTACTTTCATTCAGTCAGTAGCTTCAATCATTTCTGGATGTTTTTCAATGGTAAAAATCAATGAATATTGTAAATGCACAAACAGTAATTTCTCCACATTGCAAGGTGCAATTCTGAAATTTTTTGCTTTTTCCTGCTCCTCTTAGCATGATAAAGAAGATTCAAAGAGAGTGAGATGCCAGCTCCTTTCATTCAGTCAGTAGCTTCAAACATTTCTGGTATATGAATAACATGATGTTTTTCAATGGCAAAAATCAATGAATATTGTAAATGCACAATCAGTAATTTCTCTGCATTGCAAGGTGCAATTCTGAAATTTTTTGCTTTTTCCTGCTCCTCTTAGCATGATAAAGAAGATTCAAAGAGAGTGAGATGCCAGCTACTTTCATTCAGTCAGTAGCTTCAATCATTTCTGGATGTTTTTCAATGGTAAAAATCAATGAATATTGTAAATGCACAAACAGTAATTTCTCCACATTGCAAGGTGCAATTCTGAAATTTTTTGCTTTTTCCTGCTCCTCTTAGCATGATAAAGAAGATTCAAAGAGAGTGAGATGCCAGCTCCTTTCATTCAGTCAGTAGCTTCAAACATTTCTGGTATATGAATAACATGATGTTTTTCAATGGCAAAAATCAATGAATATTGTAAATGCACAAACAGTAATTTCTCCGCATTGCAAGGTGCAATTCTGAAATTTTTTGCTTTTTCCTGCTCCTCTTAGCATGATAAAGAAAATTCAAAGAGAGTGAGATGCCAGCTCCTTTCATTCAGTCAGTAGCTTCAATCATTTCTGGATGTTTTTCAATGGCAAAAATCAATGAATATTGTAAATGCACAAACTGTAATTTCTCCGCATTGCAAGGTGCAATTCTGAAATTTTTTGTTTTTTCCTGCTCCTCTTAGCATGATAAAGAAGATTCAAAGAGAGTGAGATGCCAGCTCCTTTCATTCAGTCAGTAGCTTCAATCATTTCTGGACGTTTTTCAATGGCAAAAATCAATGAATATTGTAAATGCACAAACAGTAATTTCTCCGCATTGCAAGGTGCAATTCTGAAATTTTTTGCTTTTTCCTGCTCCTCTTAGCATGATAAAGAAGATTCAAAGAGAGTGAGATGCCAGCTCCTTTCATTCAGTCAGTACCTTCAATCATTTCTGGATGTTTTTCAATGGCAAAAATCAATGAATATTGTAAATGCACAAACAGTAATTTCTCCGCATTGCAAGGTGCAATTCTGAAATTTTTTGCTTTTTCCCGCTCCTCTTAGCATGATAAAGAAGATTCAAAGAGAGTGAGGTGCCAGCTCCTTTCATTCAGTCAGTAGCTTCAAACATTTCTGGTATATGAATAACATGTTTTTCAATGGCAAAAATCAATGAATATTGTAAATGCACAAACAGTAATTTCTCCGCATTGCAAGGTGCAATTCTGAAATTTTTTGATTTTTCCTGCTCCTCTTAGCATGATAAAGAAGATTCAAAGAGAGTGAGATGCCAGCTCCTTTCATTCAGTCAGTAGCTTCAAACATTTCTGGTATATGAATAACATGATGTTTTTCAATGGCAAAAATCAATGAATATTGTAAATGCACAAACAGTAATTTCTCCGCATTGCAAGGTGCAATTCTGAAATTTTTTGCTTTTTCCTGCTCCTCTTAGCATGATAAAGAATATTCAAAGAGAGTGAGATGCCAGCTCCTTTCATTCAGTCAGTAGCTTCAATCATTTCTGGATGTTTTTCAATGGCAAAAATCAATGAATATTGTAAATGCACAAACTGTAATTTCTCCGCATTGCAAGGTGCAATTCTGAAATTTTTTGTTTTTTCCTGCTCCTCTTAGCATGATAAAGAAGATTCAAAGAGAGTGAGTTGCCAGCTCCTTTCATTCAGTCAGTAGCTTCAATCATTTCTGGACGTTTTTCAATGGCAAAAATCAATGAATATTGTAAATGCACAAACAGTAATTTCTCCGCATTGCAAGGTGCAATTCTGAAATTTTTTGCTTTTTCCTGCTCCTCTTAGCATGATAAAGAAGATTCAAAGAGAGTGAGATGCCAGCTCCTTTCATTCAGTCAGTACCTTCAATCATTTCTGGATGTTTTTCAATGGCAAAAATCAATGAATATTGTAAATGCACAAACAGTAATTTCTCCGCATTGCAAGGTGCAATTCTGAAATTTTTTGCTTTTTCCCGCTCCTCTTAGCATGATAAAGAAGATTCAAAGAGAGTGAGGTGCCAGCTCCTTTCATTCAGTCAGTAGCTTCAAACATTTCTGGTATATGAATAACATGTTTTTCAATGGCAAAAATCAATGAATATTGTAAATGCACAAACAGTAATTTCTCCGCATTGCAAGGTGCAATTCTGAAATTTTTTGATTTTTCCTGCTCCTCTTAGCATGATAAAGAAGATTCAAAGAGAGTGAGATGCCAGCTCCTTTCATTCAGTCAGTAGCTTCAATCATTTCTGGACGTTTTTCAATGGCAAAAATCAATGAATACTGTAAATGCACAAACAGTAATTTCTCCGCATTGCAAGGTGCAATTCTGAAATTTTTTGCTTTTTCCTGCTCCTCTTAGCATGATAAAGAAGATTCAAAGAGAGTGAGATGCCAGCTCCTTTCATTCAGTCAGTAGCTTCAATCATTTCTGGACGTTTTTCAATGGCAAAAATCAATGAATATTGTAAATGCACAAACAGTAATTTCTCCGCATTGCAAGGTGCAATTCTGAAATTTTTTGCTTTTTCCTGCTCCTCTTAGCATGATAAAGAAGATTCAAAGAGAGTGAGATGCCAGCTCCTTTCATTCAGTCAGTAGCTTCAAACATTTCTGGTATATGAATAACATGATGTTTTTCAATGGCAAAAATCAATGAATATTGTAAATGCACAAACAGTAATTTCTCCGCATTGCAAGGTGCAAGTCTGAAATTTTTTGCTTTTTCCTGCTCCTCTTAGCATGGTAAAGAAGATTCAAAGAGAGTGAGATGCCAGCTACTTTCATTCAGTCAGTAGCTTCAATCATTTCTGGACGTTTTTCAATGGTAAAAATCAATGAATATTGTAAATGCACAAACAGTAATTTCTCCACATTGCAAGGTGCAATTCTGAAATTTTTTGCTTTTTCCTGCTCCTCTTAGCATGATAAAGAAGATTCAAAGAGAGTGAGATGCCAGCTCCTTTCATTCAGTCAGTAGCTTCAAACATTTCTGGTATATGAATAACATGATGTTTTTCAATGGCAAAAATCAATGAATATTGTAAATGCACAAACAGTAATTTCTCCGCATTGCAAGGTGCAATTCTGAAATTTTTTACTTTTTCCTGCTCCTCTTAGCATGATAAAGAAGATTCAAAGAGAGTGAGATGCCAGCTCCTTTCATTCAGTCAGTAGCTTCAAACATTTCTGGTATATGAATAACATGATGTTTTTCAATGGCAAAAATCAATGAATATTGTAAATGCACAAACAGTAATTTCTCCGCATTGCAAGGTGCAATTCTGAAATTTTTTGCTTTTTCCTGCTCCTCTTAGCATGATAAAGAAGATTCAAAGAGAGTGAGATGCCAGCTCCTTTCATTCAGTCAGTAGCTTCAATCATTTCTGGACGTTTTTCAATGGCAAAAATCAATGAATATTGTAAATGCACAAACAGTAATTTCTCCGCATTGCAAGGTGCAATTCTGAAATTTTTTGCTTTTTCCTGCTCCTCTTAGCATGATAAAGAAGATTCAAAGAGAGTGAGATGCCAGCTCCTTTCATTCAGTCAGTAGCTTCAATCATTTCTGGACGTTTTTCAATGGCAAAAATCAATGAATATTGTAAATGCACAAACAGTAATTTCTCCGCATTGCAAGGTGCAATTCTGAAATTTTTTGCTTTTTCCTGCTCCTCTTAGCATGATAAAGAAGATTCAAAGAGAGTGAGATGCCAGCTCCTTTCATTCAGTCAGTAGCTTCAATCATTTCTGGACGTTTTTCAATGGCAAAAATCAATGAATATTGTAAATGCACAAACAGTAATTTCTCCGCATTGCAAGGTGCAATTCTGAAATTTTTTGCTTTTTCCTGCTCCTCTTAGCATGATAAAGAAGATTCAAAGAGAGTGAGATGCCAGCTCCTTTCATTCAGTCAGTAGCTTCAATCATTTCTGGACGTTTTTCAATGGCAAAAATCAATGAATATTGTAAATGCACAAACAGTAATTTCTCCGCATTGCAAGGTGCAATTCTGAAATTTTTTGCTTTTTCCTGCTCCTCTTAGCATGACAAAGAAGATTCAAAGAGAGTAAGATGCCAGCTCCTTTCATTCAGTCAGTAGCTTCAATCATTTCTGGTATATGAATAACATGATGTTTTTCAATGGCAAAAATCAATGAATATTGTAAATGCACAAACAGTAATTTCTCCGCATTGCAAGGTGCAATTCTGAAATTTTTTGCTTTTTCCTGCTCCTCTTAGCATGATAAAGAAGATTCAAAGAGAGTGAGATGCCAGCTCCTTTCATTCAGTCAGTAGCTTCAATCATTTCTGGACGTTTTTCAATGGCAAAAATCAATGAATATTGTAAATGCACAAACAGTAATTTCTCCGCATTGCAAGGTGCAATTCTGAAATTTTTTGCTTTTTCCTGCTCCTCTTAGCATGATAAAGAAGATTCAAAGAGAGTGAGATGCCAGCTCCTTTCATTCAGTCAGTAGCTTCAATCATTTCTGGACGTTTTTCAATG
This sequence comes from Phyllobates terribilis, assembly GCF_046119375.1. Taxonomy (NCBI): domain Eukaryota; kingdom Metazoa; phylum Chordata; class Amphibia; order Anura; family Dendrobatidae; genus Phyllobates; species Phyllobates terribilis. The sequence goes on along the minus strand of NW_027365694.1, from coordinate 35,710 downwards.
GCAAAAATCAATGAATATTGTAAATGCACAAACAGTAATTTCTCCGCATTGCAAGGTGCAATTCTGAAATTTTTTGCTTTTTCCTGCTCCTCTTAGCATGATAAAGAAGATTCAAAGAGAGTGAGATGCCAGCTCCTTTCATTCAGTCAGTAGCTTCAAACATTTCTTGTATATGAATAACATGATGTTTTTCAATGGCAAAAATCAATGAATATTGTAAAAGCACAAACAGTAATTTCTCCGCATTGCAAGGTGCAATTCTGAATTTTTTTGCTTTTTCCTGCTCCTCTTAGCATGATAAAGAAGATTCAAAGAGAGTGAGATGCCAGCTCCTTTCATTCAGTCAGTAGCTTCAATCATTTCTGGACGTTTTTCAATGGTAAAAATCAATGAATATTGTAAATGCACAAACAGTAATTTCTCCGCATTGCAAGGTGCAATTCTGAAATTTTTTGCTTTTTCCTGCTCCTCTTAGCATGATAAAGAAGATTCAAAGAGAGTGAGATGCCAGCTCCTTTCATTCAGTCAGTAGCTTCAATCATTTCTGGTATATGAATAACATGATGTTTTTCAATGGCAAAAATCAATGAATATTGTAAATGCACAAACAGTAATTTCTCCGCATTGCAAGTTGCAATTCTGAAATTTTTTGCTTTTTCCTGCTCCTCTTAGCATGATAAAGAAGATTCAAAGAGAGTGAGATGCCAGCTCCTTTCATTCAGTCAGTAGCTTCAATCATTTCTGGACGTTTTTCAATAGCAAAAATCAATGAATATTGTAAATGCACAAACAGTAATTTCTCCGCATTGCAAGGTGCAATTCTGAAATTTTTTGCTTTTTCCTGCTCCTCTTAGCATGATAAAGAAGATTCAAAGAGAGTGAGATGCCAGCTCCTTTCATTCAGTCAGTAGCTTCAATCATTTCTGGACGTTTTTCAATGGCAAAAATCAATGAATATTGTAAATGCACAAACAGTAATTTCTCCGCATTGCAAGGTGCAATTCTGAAATTTTTTGCTTTTTCCTGCTCCTCTTAGCATGATAAAGAAGATTCAAAGAGAGTGAGATGCCAGCTCCTTTCATTCAGTCAGTAGCTTCAAACATTTCTGGTATATGAATAACATGATGTTTTTCAATGGCAAAAATCAATGAATATTGTAAAAGCACAAACAGTAATTTCTCCGCATTGCAAGGTGCAATTCTGAATTTTTTTGCTTTTTCCTGCTCCTCTTAGCATGATAAAGAAGATTCAAAGAGAGTGAGATGCCAGCTCCTTTCATTCAGTCAGTAGCTTCAATCATTTCTGGGCGTTTTTCAATGGCAAAAATCAATGAATATTGTAAATGCACAAACAGTAATTTCTCCGCATTGCAAGGTGCAATTCTGAAATTTTTTGCTTTTTCCTGCTCCTCTTAGCATGATAAAGAAGATTCAAAGAGAGTGAGATGCCAGCTCCTTTCATTCAGTCAGTACCTTCAATCATTTCTGGATGTTTTTCAATGGCAAAAATCAATGAATATTGTAAATGCACAAACAGTAATTTCTCCGCATTGCAAGGTGCAATTCTGAAATTTTTTGCTTTTTCCCGCTCCTCTTAGCATGATAAAGAAGATTCAAAGAGAGTGAGGTGCCAGCTCCTTTCATTCAGTCAGTAGCTTCAAACATTTCTGGTATATGAATAACATGTTTTTCAATGGCAAAAATCAATGAATATTGTAAATGCACAAACAGTAATTTCTCCGCATTGCAAGGTGCAATTCTGAAATTTTTTGATTTTTCCTGCTCCTCTTAGCATGATAAAGAAGATTCAAAGAGAGTGAGATGCCAGCTCCTTTCATTCAGTCAGTAGCTTCAATCATTTCTGGACGTTTTTCAATGGCAAAAATCAATGAATATTGTAAATGCACAAACAGTAATTTCTCCGCATTGCAAGGTGCAATTCTGAAATTTTTTGCTTTTTCCTGCTCCTCTTAGCATGATAAAGAAGATTCAAAGAGAGTGAGATGCCAGCTCCTTTCATTCAGTCAGTAGCTTCAATCATTTCTGGACGTTTTTCAATGGCAAAAATCAATGAATATTGTAAATGCACAAACAGTAATTTCTCCGCATTGCAAGGTGCAATTCTGAAATTTTTTGCTTTTTCCTGCTCCTCTTAGCATGATAAAGAAGATTCAAAGAGAGTGAGATGCCAGCTCCTTTCATTCAGTCAGTAGCTTCAAACATTTCTGGTATATGAATAACATGATGTTTTTCAATGGCAAAAATCAATGAATATTGTAAATGCACAAACAGTAATTTCTCCGCATTGCAAGGTGCAAGTCTGAAATTTTTTGCTTTTTCCTGCTCCTCTTAGCATGATAAAGAAGATTCAAAGAGAGTGAGATGCCAGCTACTTTCATTCAGTCAGTAGCTTCAATCATTTCTGGACCTTTTTCAATGGTAAAAATCAATGAATATTGTAAATGCACAAACAGTAATTTCTCCACATTGCAAGGTGCAATTCTGAAATTTTTTGCTTTTTCCTGCTCCTCTTAGCATGATAAAGAAGATTCAAAGAGAGTGAGATGCCAGCTCCTTTCATTCAGTCAGTAGCTTCAAACATTTCTGGTATATGAATAACATGATGTTTTTCAATGGCAAAAATCAATGAATATTGTAAATGCACAAACAGTAATTTCTCCGCATTGCAAGGTGCAATTCTGAAATTTTTTGCTTTTTCCTGCTCCTCTTAGCATGATAAAGAAGATTCAAAGAGAGTGAGATGCCAGCTCCTTTCATTCAGTCAGTATCTTCAATCATTTCTGGTATATGAATAACATGATGTTTTTCAATGGCAAAAATCAATGAATATTGTAAATGCACAAACAGTAATTTCTCCGCATTGCAAGGTGCAATTCTGAAATTTTTTGCTTTTTCCTGCTCCTCTTAGCATGATAAAGAAGATTCAAAGAGAGTGAGATGCCAGCTCCTTTCATTCAGTCAGTAGCTTCAATCATTTCTGGATGTTTTTCAATGGCAAAAATCAATGAATATTGTAAATGCACAAACAGTAATTTCTCCGCATTGCAAGGTGCAATTCTGAAATTTTTTGCTTTTTCCTGCTCCTCTTAGCATGATAAAGAAGATTCAAAGAGAGTGAGATGTCAGCTCCTTTCATTCAGTCAGTAGCTTCAAACATTTCTGGTATATGAATAACATGATGTTTTTCAATGGCAAAAATCAATGAATTTTGTAAATGCACAAACAGTAATTTCTCCGCATTGCAAGGTGCAATTCTGAAATTTTTTGCTTTTTCCTGCTCCTCTTAGCATGATAAAGAGGATTCAAAGAGAGTGAGATGCCAGTTCCTTTCATTCAGTCAGTAGCTTCAATCATTTCTGGACGTTTTTCAATGGCAAAAATCAATGAATATTGTAAATGCACAAACAGTAATTTCTCCGCATTGCAAGGTGCAATTCTGAAATTTTTTGCTTTTTCCTGCTCCTCTTAGCATGATAAAGAAGATTCAAAGAGAGTGAGATGCCAGCTCCTTTCATTCAGTCAGTATCTTCAATCATTTCTGGTATATGAATAACATGATGTTTTTCAATGGCAAAAATCAATGAATATTGTAAATGCACAAACAGTAATTTCTCCGCATTGCAAGGTGCAATTCTGAAATTTTTTGCTTTTTCCTGCTCCTCTTAGCATGATAAAGAAGATTCAAAGAGAGTGAGATGCCAGCTCCTTTCATTCAGTCAGTAGCTTCAATCATTTCTGGACGTTTTTCAATGGCAAAAATCAATGAATATTGTAAATGCACAAACAGTAATTTCTCCGCATTGCAAGGTGCAATTCTGAAATTTTTTGCTTTTTCCTGCTCCTCTTAGCATGATAAACAAGATTCAAAGAGAGTGAGATGCCAGCTCCTTTCATTCAGTCAGTAGCTTCAATCATTTCTGGACGTTTTTCAATGGCAAAAATCAATGAATATTGTAAATGCACAAACAGTAATTTCTCCGCATTGCAAGGTGCAATTCTGAAATTTTTTGCTTTTTCCTGCTCCTCTTAGCATGATAAAGAAGATTCAAAGAGAGTGAGATGCCAGCTCCTTTCATTCAGTCAGTAGCTTCAAACATTTCTGGTATATGAATAACATGATGTTTTTCAATGGCAAAAATCAATGAATATTGTAAATGCACAAACAGTAATTTCTCCGCATTGCAAGGTGCAAGTCTGAAATTTTTTGCTTTTTCCCGCTCCTCTTAGCATGATAAAGAAGATTCAAAGAGAGTGAGGTGCCAGCTCCTTTCATTCAGTCAGTAGCTTCAAACATTTCTGGTATATGAATAACATGTTTTTCAATGGCAAAAATCAATGAATATTGTAAATGCACAAACAGTAATTTCTCCGCATTGCAAGGTGCAATTCTGAAATTTTTTGATTTTTCCTGCTCCTCTTAGCATGATAAAGAAGATTCAAAGAGAGTGAGATGCCAGCTCCTTTCATTCAGTCAGTAGCTTCAATCATTTCTGGACGTTTTTCAATGGCAAAAATCAATGAATATTGTAAATGCACAAACAGTAATTTCTCCGCATTGCAAGGTGCAATTCTGAAATTTTTTGCTTTTTCCTGCTCCTCTTAGCATGATAAAGAAGATTCAAAGAGAGTGAGATGCCAGCTCCTTTCATTCAGTCAGTAGCTTCAATCATTTCTGGACGTTTTTCAATGGCAAAAATCAATGAATATTGTAAATGCACAAACAGTAATTTCTCCGCATTGCAAGGTGCAATTCTGAAATTTTTTGCTTTTTCCTGCTCCTCTTAGCATGATAAAGAAGATTCAAAGAGAGTGAGATGCCAGCTCCTTTCATTCAGTCAGTAGCTTCAAACATTTCTGGTATATGAATAACATGATGTTTTTCAATGGCAAAAATCAATGAATATTGTAAATGCACAAACAGTAATTTCTCCGCATTGCAAGGTGCAAGTCTGAAATTTTTTGCTTTTTCCTGCTCCTCTTAGCATGATAAAGAAGATTCAAAGAGAGTGAGATGCCAGCTACTTTCATTCAGTCAGTAGCTTCAATCATTTCTGGACCTTTTTCAATGGTAAAAATCAATGAATATTGTAAATGCACAAACAGTAATTTCTCCACATTGCAAGGTGCAATTCTGAAATTTTTTGCTTTTTCCTGCTCCTCTTAGCATGATAAAGAAGATTCAAAGAGAGTGAGATGCCAGCTCCTTTCATTCAGTCAGTAGCTTCAAACATTTCTGGTATATGAATAACATGATGTTTTTCAATGGCAAAAATCAATGAATATTGTAAATGCACAAACAGTAATTTCTCCGCATTGCAAGGTGCAATTCTGAAATTTTTTGCTTTTTCCTGCTCCTCTTAGCATGATAAAGAAGATTCAAAGAGAGTGAGATGCCAGCTCCTTTCATTCAGTCAGTATCTTCAATCATTTCTGGTATATGAATAACATGATGTTTTTCAATGGCAAAAATCAATGAATATTGTAAATGCACAAACAGTAATTTCTCCGCATTGCAAGGTGCAATTCTGAAATTTTTTGCTTTTTCCTGCTCCTCTTAGCATGATAAAGAAGATTCAAAGAGAGTGAGATGCCAGCTCCTTTCATTCAGTCAGTAGCTTCAATCATTTCTGGATGTTTTTCAATGGCAAAAATCAATGAATATTGTAAATGCACAAACAGTAATTTCTCCGCATTGCAAGGTGCAATTCTGAAATTTTTTGCTTTTTCCTGCTCCTCTTAGCATGATAAAGAAGATTCAAAGAGAGTGAGATGTCAGCTCCTTTCATTCAGTCAGTAGCTTCAAACATTTCTGGTATATGAATAACATGATGTTTTTCAATGGCAAAAATCAATGAATTTTGTAAATGCACAAACAGTAATTTCTCCGCATTGCAAGGTGCAATTCTGAAATTTTTTGCTTTTTCCTGCTCCTCTTAGCATGATAAAGAGGATTCAAAGAGAGTGAGATGCCAGTTCCTTTCATTCAGTCAGTAGCTTCAATCATTTCTGGACGTTTTTCAATGGCAAAAATCAATGAATATTGTAAATGCACAAACAGTAATTTCTCCGCATTGCAAGGTGCAATTCTGAAATTTTTTGCTTTTTCCTGCTCCTCTTAGCATGATAAAGAAGATTCAAAGAGAGTGAGATGCCAGCTCCTTTCATTCAGTCAGTATCTTCAATCATTTCTGGTATATGAATAACATGATGTTTTTCAATGGCAAAAATCAATGAATATTGTAAATGCACAAACAGTAATTTCTCCGCATTGCAAGGTGCAATTCTGAAATTTTTTGCTTTTTCCTGCTCCTCTTAGCATGATAAAGAAGATTCAAAGAGAGTGAGATGCCAGCTCCTTTCATTCAGTCAGTAGCTTCAATCATTTCTGGACGTTTTTCAATGGCAAAAATCAATGAATATTGTAAATGCACAAACAGTAATTTCTCCGCATTGCAAGGTGCAATTCTGAAATTTTTTGCTTTTTCCTGCTCCTCTTAGCATGATAAACAAGATTCAAAGAGAGTGAGATGCCAGCTCCTTTCATTCAGTCAGTAGCTTCAATCATTTCTGGACGTTTTTCAATGGCAAAAATCAATGAATATTGTAAATGCACAAACAGTAATTTCTCCGCATTGCAAGGTGCAATTCTGAAATTTTTTGCTTTTTCCTGCTCCTCTTAGCATGATAAAGAAGATTCAAAGAGAGTGAGATGCCAGCTCCTTTCATTCAGTCAGTAGCTTCAAACATTTCTGGTATATGAATAACATGATGTTTTTCAATGGCAAAAATCAATGAATATTGTAAATGCACAAACAGTAATTTCTCCGCATTGCAAGGTGCAAGTCTGAAATTTTTTGCTTTTTCCTGCTCCTCTTAGCATGATAAAGAAGATACAAAGAGAGTGAGATGCCAGCTACTTTCATTCAGTCAGTAGCTTCAATCATTTCTGGATGTTTTTCAATGGTAAAAATCAATGAATATTGTAAATGCACAAACAGTAATTTCTCCACATTGCAAGGTGCAATTCTGAAATTTTTTGCTTTTTCCTGCTCCTCTTAGCATGATAAAGAAGATTCAAAGAGAGTGAGATGCCAGCTCCTTTCATTCAGTCAGTAGCTTCAAACATTTCTGGTATATGAATAACATGATGTTTTTCAATGGCAAAAATCAATGAATATTGTAAATGCACAAACAGTAATTTCTCTGCATTGCAAGGTGCAATTCTGAAATTTTTTGCTTTTTCCTGCTCCTCTTAGCATGATAAAGAAGATTCAAAGAGAGTGAGATGCCAGCTACTTTCATTCAGTCAGTAGCTTCAATCATTTCTGGATGTTTTTCAATGGTAAAAATCAATGAATATTGTAAATGCACAAACAGTAATTTCTCCACATTGCAAGGTGCAATTCTGAAATTTTTTGCTTTTTCCTGCTCCTCTTAGCATGATAAAGAAGATTCAAAGAGAGTGAGATGCCAGCTCCTTTCATTCAGTCAGTAGCTTCAAACATTTCTGGTATATGAATAACATGATGTTTTTCAATGGCAAAAATCAATGAATATTGTAAATGCACAAACAGTAATTTCTCCGCATTGCAAGGTGCAATTCTGAAATTTTTTGCTTTTTCCTGCTCCTCTTAGCATGATAAAGAAGATTCAAAGAGAGTGAGATGCCAGCTCTTTTCATTCAGTCAGTAGCTTCAAACATTTCTGGTATATGAATAACATGATGTTTTTCAATGGCAAAAATCAATGAATATTGTAAATGCACAAACAGTAATTTCTCCGCATTGCAAGGTGCAATTCTGAAATTTTTTGCTTTTTCCTGCTCCTCTTAGCATGATAAAGAATATTCAAAGAGAGTGAGATGCCAGCTCCTTTCATTCAGTCAGTAGCTTCAATCATTTCTGGATGTTTTTCAATGGCAAAAATCAATGAATATTGTAAATGCACAAACTGTAATTTCTCCGCATTGCAAGGTGCAATTCTGAAATTTTTTGTTTTTTCCTGCTCCTCTTAGCATGATAAAGAAGATTCAAAGAGAGTGAGATGCCAGCTCCTTTCATTCAGTCAGTAGCTTCAATCATTTCTGGACGTTTTTCAATGGCAAAAATCAATGAATATTGTAAATGCACAAACAGTAATTTCTCCGCATTGCAAGGTGCAATTCTGAAATTTTTTGCTTTTTCCTGCTCCTCTTAGCATGATAAAGAAGATTCAAAGAGAGTGAGATGCCAGCTCCTTTCATTCAGTCAGTACCTTCAATCATTTCTGGATGTTTTTCAATGGCAAAAATCAATGAATATTGTAAATGCACAAACAGTAATTTCTCCGCATTGCAAGGTGCAATTCTGAAATTTTTTGCTTTTTCCCGCTCCTCTTAGCATGATAAAGAAGATTCAAAGAGAGTGAGGTGCCAGCTCCTTTCATTCAGTCAGTAGCTTCAAACATTTCTGGTATATGAATAACATGTTTTTCAATGGCAAAAATCAATGAATATTGTAAATGCACAAACAGTAATTTCTCCGCATTGCAAGGTGCAATTCTGAAATTTTTTGATTTTTCCTGCTCCTCTTAGCATGATAAAGAAGATTCAAAGAGAGTGAGATGCCAGCTCCTTTCATTCAGTCAGTAGCTTCAATCATTTCTGGACGTTTTTCAATGGCAAAAATCAATGAATACTGTAAATGCACAAACAGTAATTTCTCCGCATTGCAAGGTGCAATTCTGAAATTTTTTGCTTTTTCCTGCTCCTCTTAGCATGATAAAGAAGATTCAAAGAGAGTGAGATTCCAGCTCCTTTCATTCAGTCAGTAGCTTCAATCATTTCTGGACGTTTTTCAATGGCAAAAATCAATGAATATTGTAAATGCACAAACAGTAATTTCTCCGCATGGCAAGGTGCAATTCTGAAATTTTTTGCTTTTTCCTGCTCCTCTTAGCATGATAAAGAAGATTCAAAGAGAGTGAGATGCCAGCTCCTTTCATTCAGTCAGTAGCTTCAAACATTTCTGGTATATGAATAACATGATGTTTTTCAATGGCAAAAATCAATGAATATTGTAAATGCACAAACAGTAATTTCTCCGCATTGCAAGGTGCAAGTCTGAAATTTTTTGCTTTTTCCTGCTCCTCTTAGCATGGTAAAGAAGATTCAAAGAGAGTGAGATGCCAGCTACTTTCATTCAGTCAGTAGCTTCAATCATTTCTGGACGTTTTTCAATGGTAAAAATCAATGAATATTGTAAATGCACAAACAGTAATTTCTCCACATTGCAAGGTGCAATTCTGAAATTTTTTGCTTTTTCCTGCTCCTCTTAGCATGATAAAGAAGATTCAAAGAGAGTGAGATGCCAGCTCCTTTCATTCAGTCAGTAGCTTCAAACATTTCTGGTATATGAATAACATGATGTTTTTCAATGGCAAAAATCAATGAATATTGTAAATGCACAAACAGTAATTTCTCCGCATTGCAAGGTGCAATTCTGAAATTTTTTGCTTTTTCCTGCTCCTCTTAGCATGATAAAGAAGATTCAAAGAGAGTGAGATGCCAGCTCCTTTCATTCAGTCAGTAGCTTCAAACATTTCTGGTATATGAATAACATGATGTTTTTCAATGGCAAAAATCAATGAATATTGTAAATGCACAAACAGTAATTTCTCCGCATTGCAAGGTGCAATTCTGAAATTTTTTGCTTTTTCCTGCTCCTCTTAGCATGATAAAGAAGATTCAAAGAGAGTGAGATGCCAGCTCCTTTCATTCAGTCAGTAGCTTCAATCATTTCTGGACGTTTTTCAATGGCAAAAATCAATGAATATTGTAAATGCACAAACAGTAATTTCTCCGCATTGCAAGGTGCAATTCTGAAATTTTTTGCTTTTTCCTGCTCCTCTTAGCATGATAAAGAAGATTCAAAGAGAGTGAGATGCCAGCTCCTTTCATTCAGTCAGTAGCTTCAATCATTTCTGGACGTTTTTCAATGGCAAAAATCAATGAATATTGTAAATGCACAAACAGTAATTTCTCCGCATTGCAAGGTGCAATTCTGAAATTTTTTGCTTTTTCCTGCTCCTCTTAGCATGATAAAGAAGATTCAAAGAGAGTGAGATGCCAGCTCCTTTCATTCAGTCAGTAGCTTCAATCATTTCTGGACGTTTTTCAATGGCAAAAATCAATGAATATTGTAAATGCACAAACAGTAATTTCTCCGCATTGCAAGGTGCAATTCTGAAATTTTTTGCTTTTTCCTGCTCCTCTTAGCATGATAAAGAAGATTCAAAGAGAGTGAGATGCCAGCTCCTTTCATTCAGTCAGTAGCTTCAATCATTTCTGGACGTTTTTCAATGGCAAAAATCAATGAATATTGTAAATGCACAAACAGTAATTTCTCCGCATTGCAAGGTGCAATTCTGAAATTTTTTGCTTTTTCCTGCTCCTCTTAGCATGACAAAGAAGATTCAAAGAGAGTAAGATGCCAGCTCCTTTCATTCAGTCAGTAGCTTCAATCATTTCTGGTATATGAATAACATGATGTTTTTCAATGGCAAAAATCAATGAATATTGTAAATGCACAAACAGTAATTTCTCCGCATTGCAAGGTGCAATTCTGAAATTTTTTGCTTTTTCCTGCTCCTCTTAGCATGATAAAGAAGATTCAAAGAGAGTGAGATGCCAGCTCCTTTCATTCAGTCAGTAGCTTCAATCATTTCTGGACGTTTTTCAATGGCAAAAATCAATGAATATTGTAAATGCACAAACAGTAATTTCTCCGCATTGCAAGGTGCAATTCTGAAATTTTTTGCTTTTTCCTGCTCCTCTTAGCATGATAAAGAAGATTCAAAGAGAGTGAGATGCCAGCTCCTTTCATTCAGTCAGTAGCTTCAATCATTTCTGGACGTTTTTCAATGGCAAAAATCAATGAATATTGTAAATGCACAAACAGTAATTTCTCCGCATTGCAAGGTGCAATTCTGAAATTTTTTGCTTTTTCCTGCTCCTCTTAGCATGATAAAGAAGATTCAAAGAGAGTGAGATGCCAGCTCCTTTCATTCAGTCAGTAGCTTCAAACATTTCTTGTATATGAATAACATGATGTTTTTCAATGGCAAAAATCAATGAATATTGTAAAAGCACAAACAGTAATTTCTCCGCATTGCAAGGTGCAATTCTGAAATTTTTTGCTTTTTCCTGCTCCTCTTAGCATGATAAAGAAGATTCAAAGAGAGTGAGATGCCAGCTCCTTTCATTCAGTCAGTAGCTTCAATCATTTCTGGTATATGAATAACATGATGTTTTTCAATGGCAAAAATCAATGAATATTGTAAATGCACAAACAGTAATTTCTCCGCATTGCAAGGTGCAATTCTGAAATTTTTTGCTTTTTCCTGCTCCTCTTAGCATAATAAAGAAGATTCAAAGAGAGTGAGATGCCAGCTCCTTTCATTCAGTCAGTAGCTTCAATCATTTCTGGTATATGAATAACATGATGTTTTTCAATGGCAAAAATCAATGAATATTGTAAATGCACAAACAGTAATTTCTCCGCATTACAAGTTGCAATTCTGAAATTTTTTGCTTTTTCCTGCTCCTCTTAGCATGATAAAGAAGATTCAAAGAGAGTGAGATGCCAGCTCCTTTCATTCAGTCAGTAGCTTCAATCATTTCTGGACGTTTTTCAATGGCAAAAATCAATGAATATTGTAAATGCACAAACAGTAATTTCTCCGCATTGCAAGGTGCAATTCTGAAATTTTTTGCTTTTTCCTGCTCCTCTTAGCATGATAAAGAAGATTCAAAGAGAGTGAGATGCCAGCTCCTTTCATTCAGTCAGTAGCTTCAATCATTTCTGGACGTTTTTCAATGGCAAAAATCAATGAATATTGTAAATGCACAAACAGTAATTTCTCCGCATTGCAAGGTGCAATTCTGAAATTTTTTGCTTTTTCCTGCTCCTCTTAGCATGATAAAGAAGATTCAAAGAGAGTTAGATGCCAGCTCCTTTCATTCAGTCAGTAGCTTCAAACATTTCTGGTATATGAATAACATGATGTTTTTCAATGGCAAAAATCAATGAATATTGTAAAAGCACAAACAGTAATTTCTCCGCACTGCAAGGTGCAATTCTGAAATTTTTTGCTTTTTCCTGCTCCTCTTAGCATGATAAAGAAGATTCAAAGAGAGTGAGATGCCAGCTCCTTTCATTCAGTCAGTAGCTTCAATCATTTCTGGACGTTTTTCAATGGCAAAAATCAATGAATTTTGTAAATGCACAAACAGTAATTTCTCCGCATTGCAAGGTGCAATTCTGAAATTTTTTGCTTTTTCCTGCTCCTCTTAGCATGATAAAGAAGATTCAAAGAGAGTGAGATGCCAGCTCCTTTCATTCAGTCAGTACCTTCAATCATTTCTGGATGTTTTTCAATGGCAAAAATCAATGAATATTGTAAATTCACAAACAGTAATTTCTCCGCATTGCAAGGTGCAATTCTGAAATTTTTTGCTTTTTCCCGCTCCTCTTAGCATGATAAAGAAGATTCAAAGAGAGTGAGGTGCCAGCTCCTTTCATTCAGTCAGTAGCTTCAAACATTTCTGGTATATGAATAACATGTTTTTCAATGGCAAAAATCAATGAATATTGTAAATGCACAAACAGTAATTTCTCCGCATTGCAAGGTGCAATTCTGAAATTTTTTGATTTTTCCTGCTCCTCTTAGCATGATAAAGAAGATTCAAAGAGAGTGAGATGCCAGCTCCTTTCATTCAGTCAGTAGCTTCAATCATTTCTGGACGTTTTTCAATGGCAAAAATCAATGAATATTGTAAATGCACAAACAGTAATTTCTCCGCATTGCAAGGTGCAATTCTGAAATTTTTTGCTTTTTCCTGCTCCTCTTAGCATGATAAAGAAGATTCAAAGAGAGTGAGATGCCAGCTCCTTTCATTCAGTCAGTAGCTTCAATCATTTCTGGACGTTTTTCAATGGCAAAAATCAGTGAATATTGTAAAAGCACAAACAGTAATTTCTCCGCATTGCAAGGTGCAATTCTGAAATTTTTTGCTTTTTCCTGCTCCTCTTAGCATGATAAAGAAGATTCAAAGAGAGTGAGATGCCAGCTCCTTTCATTCAGTCAGTAGCTTCAAACATTTCTGGTATATGAATAACATGATGTTTTTCAATGGCAAAAATCAATGAATATTGTAAATGCACAAACAGTAATTTCTCCGCATTGCAAGGTGCAAGTCTGAAATTTTTTGCTTTTTCCTGCTCCTCTTAGCATGGTAAAGAAGATTCAAAGAGAGTGAGATGCCAGCTACTTTCATTCAGTCAGTAGCTTCAATCATTTCTGGACGTTTTTCAATGGTAAAAATCAATGAATATTGTAAATGCACAAACAGTAATTTCTCCGCATTGCAAGGTGCAATTCTGAAATTTTTTGCTTTTTCCTGCTCCTCTTAGCATGATAAAGAAGATTCAAAGAGAGTGAGATGCCAGCTCCTTTCATTCAGTCAGTAGCTTCAAACATTTCTGGTATATGAATAACATGATGTTTTTCAATGGCAAAAATCAATGAATATTGTAAATGCACAAACAGTAATTTCTCCGCATTGCAAGGTGCAATTCTGAAATTTTTTGCTTTTTCCTGCTCCTCTTAGCATGATAAAGAAGATTCAAAGAGAGTGAGATGCCAGCTCCTTTCATTCAGTCAGTAGCTTCAATCATTTCTGGACGTTTTTCAATGGCAAAAATCAATGAATATTGTAAATGCACAAACAGTAATTTCTCCGCATTGCAAGGTGCAATTCTGAAATTTTTTGCTTTTTCCTGCTCCTCTTAGCATGATAAAGAAGATTCAAAGAGAGTGAGATGCCAGCTCCTTTCATTCAGTCAGTAGCTTCAATCATTTCTGGACGTTTTTCAATGGCAAAAATCAATGAATATTGTAAATGCACAAACAGTAATTTCTCCGCATTGCAAGGTGCAATTCTGAAATTTTTTGCTTTTTCCTGCTCCTCTTAGCATGATAAAGAAGATTCAAAGAGAGTGAGATGCCAGCTCCTTTCATTCAGTCAGTAGCTTCAAACATTTCTGGTATATGAATAACATGATGTTTTTCAATGGCAAAAATCAATGAATATTGTAAATGCACAAACAGTAATTTCTCCGCATTGCAAGGTGCAATTCTGAAATTTTTTGCTTTTTCCTGCTCCTCTTAGCATGATAAAGAAGATTCAAAGAGAGTGAGATGCCAGCTCCTTTCATTCAGTCAGTAGCTTCAATCATTTCTGGACGTTTTTCAATGGCAAAAATCAATGAATATTGTAAATGCACAAACAGTAATTTCTCCGCATTGCAAGGTGCAATTCTGAAATTTTTTGCTTTTTCCTGCTCCTCTTAGCATGATAAAGAAGATTCAAAGAGAGTGAGATGCCAGCTCCTTTCATTCAGTCAGTAGCTTCAATCATTTCTGGACGTTTTTCAATGGCAAAAATCAATGAATATTGTAAATGCACAAACAGTAATTTCTCCGCATTGCAAGGTGCAATTCTGAAATTTTTTGCTTTTTCCTGCTCCTCTTAGCATGACAAAGAAGATTCAAAGAGAGTAAGATGCCAGCTCCTTTCATTCAGTCAGTAGCTTCAATCATTTCTGGTATATGAATAACATGATGTTTTTCAATGGCAAAAATCAATGAATATTGTAAATGCACAAACAGTAATTTCTCCGCATTGCAAGGTGCAATTCTGAAATTTTTTGCTTTTTCCTGCTCCTCTTAGCATGATAAAGAAGATTCAAAGAGAGTGAGATGCCAGCTCCTTTCATTCAGTCAGTAGCTTCAATCATTTCTGGACGTTTTTCAATGGCAAAAATCAATGAATATTGTAAATGCACAAACAGTAATTTCTCCGCATTGCAAGGTGCAATTCTGAAATTTTTTGCTTTTTCCTGCTCCTCTTAGCATGATAAAGAAGATTCAAAGAGAGTGAGATGCCAGCTCCTTTCATTCAGTCAGTAGCTTCAATCATTTCTGGTATATGAATAACATGATGTTTTTCAATGGCAAAAATCAATGAATATTGTAAATGCACAAACAGTAATTTCTCCGCATTGCAAGTTGCAATTCTGAAATTTTTTGCTTTTTCCTGCTCCTCTTAGCATGATAAAGAAGATTCAAAGAGAGTGAGATGCCAGCTCCTTTCATTCAGTCAGTAGCTTCAATCATTTCTGGACGTTTTTCAATGGCAAAAATCAATGAATATTGTAAATGCACAAACAGTAATTTCTCCGCATTGCAAGGTGCAATTCTGAAATTTTTTGCTTTTTCCTGCTCCTCTTAGCATGATAAAGAAGATTCAAAGAGAGTGAGATGCCAGCTCCTTTCATTCAGTCAGTAGCTTCAATCATTTCTGGACGTTTTTCAATGGCAAAAATCAATGAATATTGTAAATGCACAAACAGTAATTTCTCCGCATTGCAAGGTGCAATTCTGAAATTTTTTGCTTTTTCCTGCTCCTCTTAGCATGATAAAGAAGATTCAAAGAGAGTTAGATGCCAGCTCCTTTCATTCAGTCAGTAGCTTCAAACATTTCTGGTATATGAATAACATGATGTTTTTCAATGGCAAAAATCAATGAATATTGTAAAAGCACAAACAGTAATTTCTCCGCATTGCAAGGTGCAATTCTGACATTTTTTGCTTTTTCCTGCTCCTCTTAGCATGATAAAGAAGATTCAAAGAGAGTGAGATGCCAGCTCCTTTCATTCAGTCAGTAGCTTCAATCATTTCTGGACGTTTTTCAATGGCAAAAATCAATGAATATTGTAAATGCACAAACAGTAATTTCTCCGCATTGCAAGGTGCAATTCTGAAATTTTTTGCTTTTTCCTGCTCCTCTTAGCATGATAAAGAAGATTCAAAGAGAGTGAGATGCCAGCTCCTTTCATTCAGTCAGTAGCTTCAATCATTTCTGGTATATGAATAACATGATGTTTTTCAATGGCAAAAATCAATGAATATTGTAAATGCACAAACAGTAATTTCTCCACATTGCAAGGTGCAATTCTGAAATTTTTTGCTTTTTCCTGCTCCTCTTAGCATGATAAAGAAGATTCAAAGAGAGTGAGATGCCAGCTCCTTACATTCAGTCAGTAGCTTCAATCATTTCTGGACGTTTTTCAATGGCAAAAATCAATGAATATTGTAAATGCACAAACAGTAATTTCTCCGCATTGCAAGGTGCAATTCTGAAATTTTTTGCTTTTTCCTGCTCCTCTTAGCATGATAAAGAAGATTCAAAGAGAGCGAGATGCCAGCTCCTTTCATTCAGTCAGTAGCTTCAATCATTTCTGGTATATGAATAACATGATGTTTTTCAATGGCAAAAATCAATGAATATTGTAAATGCACAAACAGTAATTTCTCCGCATTGCAAGGTGCAATTCTGAAATTTTTTGCTTTTTCCTGCTCCTCTTAGCATGATAAAGAAGATTCAAAGAGAGTGAGATGCCAGCTCCTTTCATTCAGTCAGTAGCTTCAATCATTTCTGGACGTTTTTCAATGGCAAAAATCAATGAATATTGTAAATGCACAAACAGTAATTTCTCCGCATTGCAAGGTGCAATTCTGAAATTTTTTGCTTTTTCCTGCTAATCCTAGCATGATAAAGAAGATTCAAAGAGAGTGAGATGCCAGCTCCTTTCATTCAGTCAGTAGCTTCAAACATTTCTGGTATATGAAAAACATGTTTTTCAATGGCAAAAATCAATGAATATTGTAAATGCACAAACAGTAATATCTCCACATTGCAAGGTGCAATTCTGAAATTTTTTGCTTTTTCCTGCTAATCCTAGCATGATAAAGAAGATTCAAAGAGAGTGAGATGCCAGCTCCTTTCATTCAGTCAGTAGCTTCAAACATTTCTGGACGTTTTTCAATGGCAAAAATCAATGAATATTGTAAATGCACAAACAGTAATATCTCCACATTGCAAGGTGCAATTCTGAAATTTTTTGCTTTTTCCTGTTAATCCTAGCATGATAAAGAAGATTCAAAGAGAGTGAGATGCCAGCTCCTTTCATTCAGTCAGTAGCTTCAAACATTTCTGGACGTTTTTCAATGGCAAAAATCAATGAATATTGTAAATGCACAAACAGTAATTTCTCCGCATTGCAAGGTGCAATTCTGAAATTTTTTGCTTTTTCCTGCTCCTCTTAGCATGATAAAGAAGATTCAAAGAGAGTGAGATGCCAGCTCCTTTCATTCAGTCAGTAGCTTCAATCATTTCTGGACGTTTTTCAATGGCAAAAATCAATGAATATTGTAAATGCACAAACAGTAATTTCTCCGCATTGCAAGGTGCAATTCTGAAATTTTTTGCTTTTTCCTGCTCCTCTTAGCATGATAAAGAAGATTCAAAGAGAGTGAGATGCCAGCTCCTTTCATTCAGTCAGTAGCTTCAAACATTTCTGGTATATGAATAACATGATGTTTTTCAATGGCAAAAATCAATGAATATTGTAAATGCACAAACAGTAATTTCTCCGCATTGCAAGGTGCAATTCTGAAATTTTTTGCTTTTTCCTGCTCCTCTTAGCATGATAAAGAAGATTCAAAGAGAGTGAGATGCCAGCTCCTTTCATTCAGTCAGTAGCTTCAATCATTTCTGGACGTTTTTCAATGGCAAAAATCAATGAATATTGTAAATGCACAAACAGTAATTTCTCCGCATTGCAAGGTGCAATTCTGAAATTTTTTGCTTTTTCCTGCTCCTCTTAGCATGACAAAGAAGATTCAAAGAGAGTAAGATGCCAGCTCCTTTCATTCAGTCAGTAGCTTCAATCATTTCTGGTATATGAATAACATGATGTTTTTCAATGGCAAAAATCAATGAATATTGTAAATGCACAAACAGTAATTTCTCCGCATTGCAAGGTGCAATTCTGAAATTTTTTGCTTTTTCCTGCTCCTCTTAGCATGATAAAGAAGATTCAAAGAGAGTGAGATGCCAGCTCCTTTCATTCAGTCAGTAGCTTCAATCATTTCTGGACGTTTTTCAATGGCAAAAATCAATGAATATTGTAAATGCACAAACAGTAATTTCTCCGCATTGCAAGGTGCAATTCTGAAATTTTTTGCTTTTTCCTGCTCCTCTTAGCATGATAAAGAAGATTCAAAGAGAGTGAGATGCCAGCTCCTTTCATTCAGTCAGTAGCTTCAATCATTTCTGGTATATGAATAACATGATGTTTTTCAATGGCAAAAATCAATGAATATTGTAAATGCACAAACAGTAATTTCTCCGCATTGCAAGTTGCAATTCTGAAATTTTTTGCTTTTTCCTGCTCCTCTTAGCATGATAAAGAAGATTCAAAGAGAGTGAGATGCCAGCTCCTTTCATTCAGTCAGTAGCTTCAATCATTTCTGGACGTTTTTCAATGGCAAAAATCAATGAATATTGTAAATGCACAAACAGTAATTTCTCCGCATTGCAAGGTGCAATTCTGAAATTTTTTGCTTTTTCCTGCTCCTCTTAGCATGATAAAGAAGATTCAAAGAGAGTGAGATGCCAGCTCCTTTCATTCAGTCAGTAGCTTCAATCATTTCTGGACGTTTTTCAATGGCAAAAATCAATGAATATTGTAAATGCACAAACAGTAATTTCTCCGCATTGCAAGGTGCAATTCTGAAATTTTTTGCTTTTTCCTGCTCCTCTTAGCATGATAAAGAAGATTCAAAGAGAGTTAGATGCCAGCTCCTTTCATTCAGTCAGTAGCTTCAAACATTTCTGGTATATGAATAACATGATGTTTTTCAATGGCAAAAATCAATGAATATTGTAAAAGCACAAACAGTAATTTCTCCGCATTGCAAGGTGCAATTCTGACATTTTTTGCTTTTTCCTGCTCCTCTTAGCATGATAAAGAAGATTCAAAGAGAGTGAGATGCCAGCTCCTTTCATTCAGTCAGTAGCTTCAATCATTTCTGGACGTTTTTCAATGGCAAAAATCAATGAATATTGTAAATGCACAAACAGTAATTTCTCCGCATTGCAAGGTGCAATTCTGAAATTTTTTGCTTTTTCCTGCTCCTCTTAGCATGATAAAGAAGATTCAAAGAGAGTGAGATGCCAGCTCCTTTCATTCAGTCAGTAGCTTCAATCATTTCTGGTATATGAATAACATGATGTTTTTCAATGGCAAAAATCAATGAATATTGTAAATGCACAAACAGTAATTTCTCCACATTGCAAGGTGCAATTCTGAAATTTTTTGCTTTTTCCTGCTCCTCTTAGCATGATAAAGAAGATTCAAAGAGAGTGAGATGCCAGCTCCTTACATTCAGTCAGTAGCTTCAATCATTTCTGGACGTTTTTCAATGGCAAAAATCAATGAATATTGTAAATGCACAAACAGTAATTTCTCCGCATTGCAAGGTGCAATTCTGAAATTTTTTGCTTTTTCCTGCTCCTCTTAGCATGATAAAGAAGATTCAAAGAGAGCGAGATGCCAGCTCCTTTCATTCAGTCAGTAGCTTCAATCATTTCTGGTATATGAATAACATGATGTTTTTCAATGGCAAAAATCAATGAATATTGTAAATGCACAAACAGTAATTTCTCCGCATTGCAAGGTGCAATTCTGAAATTTTTTGCTTTTTCCTGCTCCTCTTAGCATGATAAAGAAGATTCAAAGAGAGTGAGATGCCAGCTCCTTTCATTCAGTCAGTAGCTTCAATCATTTCTGGACGTTTTTCAATGGCAAAAATCAATGAATATTGTAAATGCACAAACAGTAATTTCTCCGCATTGCAAGGTGCAATTCTGAAATTTTTTGCTTTTTCCTGCTAATCCTAGCATGATAAAGAAGATTCAAAGAGAGTGAGATGCCAGCTCCTTTCATTCAGTCAGTAGCTTCAAACATTTCTGGTATATGAAAAACATGTTTTTCAATGGCAAAAATCAATGAATATTGTAAATGCACAAACAGTAATATCTCCACATTGCAAGGTGCAATTCTGAAATTTTTTGCTTTTTCCTGCTAATCCTAGCATGATAAAGAAGATTCAAAGAGAGTGAGATGCCAGCTCCTTTCATTCAGTCAGTAGCTTCAAACATTTCTGGACGTTTTTCAATGGCAAAAATCAATGAATATTGTAAATGCACAAACAGTAATATCTCCACATTGCAAGGTGCAATTCTGAAATTTTTTGCTTTTTCCTGTTAATCCTAGCATGATAAAGAAGATTCAAAGAGAGTGAGATGCCAGCTCCTTTCATTCAGTCAGTAGCTTCAAACATTTCTGGTATATGAAAAACATGTTTTTCAATGGCAAAAATCAATGAATATTGTAAATGCACAAACAGTAATATCTCCACATTGCAAGGTGCAATTCTGAAATTTTTTGCTTTTTCCTGCTAATCCTAGCATGATAAAGAAGATTCAAAGAGAGTGAGATGCCAGCTCCTTTCGTTCAGTCAGTAGCTTCAAACATTTCTGGTATATGAAAAACATGTTTTTCAATGGCAAAAATCAATGAATATTGTAAATGCACAAACAGTAATATCTCCACATTGCAAGGTGCAATTCTGAAATTTTTTGCTTTTTCCTGTTAATCCTAGCATGATAAAGAAGATTCAAAGAGAGTGAGATGCCAGCTCCTTTCATTCAGTCAGTAGCTTCAAACATTTCTGGTATATGAAAAACATGTTTTTCAATGGCAAAAATCAATGAATATTGTAAATGCACAAACAGTAATATCTCCACATTGCAAGGTGCAATTCTGAAATTTTTTGCTTTTTCCTGTTAATCCTAGCATGATAAAGAAGATTCAAAGAGAGTGAGATGCCAGCTCCTTTCATTCAGTCAGTAGCTTCAAACATTTCTGGTATATGAAAAACATGTTTTTCAATGGCAAAAATCAATGAATATTGTAAATGCACAAACAGTAATATCTCCACATTGCAAGGTGCAATTCTGAAATTTTTTTGCTTTTTCCTGCTAATCCTAGCATGATAAAGAAGATTCAAAGAGAGTGAGATGCCAGCTCCTTTCATTCAGTCAGTAGCTTCAAACATTTCTGGACATTTTTCAATGGCAAAAATCAATGAATATTGTAAATGCACAAACAGTAATATCTCCACATTGCAAGGTGCAATTCTGAAATTTTTTGCTTTTTCCTGTTAATCCTAGCATGATAAAGAAGATTCAAAGAGAGTGAGATGCCAGCTCCTTTCATTCAGTCAGTAGCTTCAAACATTTCTGGTATATGAAAAACATGTTTTTCAATGGCAAAAATCAATGAATATTGTAAATGCACAAACAGTAATATCTCCACATTGCAAGGTGCAATTCTGAAATTTTTTGCTTTTTCCTGCTAATCCTAGCATGATAAAGAAGATTCAAAGAGAGTGAGATGCCAGCTCCTTTCATTCAGTCAGTAGCTTCAAACATTTCTGGTATATGAAAAACATGTTTTTCAATGGCAAAAATCAATGAATATTGTAAATGCACAAACAGTAATATCTCCACATTGCAAGGTGCAATTCTGAAATTTTTTGCTTTTTCCTGCTAATCCTAGCATGATAAAGAAGATTCAAAGAGAGTGAGATGCCAGCTCCTTTCATTCAGTCAGTAGCTTCAAACATTTCTGGTATATGAAAAACATGTTTTTCAATGGCAAAAATCAATGAATATTGTAAATGCACAAACAGTAATATCTCCACATTGCAAGGTGCAATTCTGAAATTTTTAGCTTTTTCCTGTTAATCCTAGCATGATAAAGAAGATTCAAAGAGAGTGAGATGCCAGCTCCTTTCATTCAGTCAGTAGCTTCAAACATTTCTGGACGTTTTTCAATGGCAAAAATCAATGAATATTGTAAATGCACAAACAGTAATATCTCCACATTGCAAGGTGCAATTCTGAAATTTTTTGCTTTTTCCTGTTAATCCTAGCATGATAAAGAAGATTCAAAGAGAGTGAGATGCCAGCTCCTTTCATTCAGTCAGTAGCTTCAAACATTTCTGGTATATGAAAAACATGTTTTTCAATGGCAAAAATCAATGAATATTGTAAATGCACAAACAGTAATATCTCCACATTGCAAGGTGCAATTCTGAAATTTTTTGCTTTTTCCTGCTAATCCTAGCATGATAAAGAAGATTCAAAGAGAGTGAGATGCCAGCTCCTTTCATTCAGTCAGTAGCTTCAAACATTTCTGGTATATGAAAAACATGTTTTTCAATGGCAAAAATCAATGAATATTGTAAATGCACAAACAGTAATATCTCCACATTGCAAGGTGCAATTCTGAAATTTTTTGCTTTTTCCTGCTAATCCTAGCATGATAAAGAAGATTCAAAGAGAGTGAGATGCCAGCTCCTTTCATTCAGTCAGTAGCTTCAAACATTTCTGGTATATGAAAAACATGTTTTTCAATGGCAAAAATCAATGAATATTGTAAATGCACAAACAGTAATATCTCCACATTGCAAGGTGCAATTCTGAAATTTTTAGCTTTTTCCTGTTAATCCTAGCATGATAAAGAAGATTCAAAGAGAGTGAGATGCCAGCTCCTTTCATTCAGTCAGTAGCTTCAAACATTTCTGGTATATGAAAAACGTTTTTCAATGGCAAAAATCAATGAATATTGTAAATGCACAAACAGTAATATCTCCACATTGCAAGGTGCAATTCTGAAATTTTTTGCTTTTTCCTGCTAATCCTAGCATGATAAAGAAGATTCAAAGAGAGTGAGATGCCAGCTCCTTTCATACAGTCAGTAGCTTCAAACATTTCTGGTATATGAATAACATGATGTTTTTCAATGGCAAAAATCAATGAATATTGTAAAAGCACAAACAGTAATTTCTCCGCATTGCAAGGTGCAATTCTGAAATTTTTTGCTTTTTCCTGCTCCTCTTAGCATGATAAAGAAGATTCAAAGAGAGTGAGATGCCAGCTCCTTTCATTCAGTCAGTAGCGTCTATCATTTCTGGACGTTTTTCAATGGCAAAAATCAATGAATATTGTAAATGCACAAACAGTAATTTCTCCGCATTGCAAGGTGCAATTCTGAAATTTTTTGCTTTTTCCTGCTCCTCTTAGCATGATAAAGAAGATTCAAAGAGAGTGAGATGCCAGCTCCTTTCATTCAGTCAGTAGCTTCAATCATTTCTGGTATATGAATAACATGATGTTTTTCAATGGCAAAAATCAATGAATATTGTAAATGCACAAACAGTAATTTCTCCACATTGCAAGGTGCAATTCTGAAATTTTTTGCTTTTTCCTGCTCCTCTTAGCATGATAAAGAAGATTCAAAGAGAGTGAGATGCCAGCTCCTTTCATTCAGTCAGTAGCTTCAATCATTTCTGGACGTTTTTCAATGGCAAAAATCAATGAATATTGTAAATGCACAAACAGTAATTTCTCCGCATTGCAAGGTGCAATTCTGAAATTTTTTGCTTTTTCCTGCTCCTCTTAGCATGATAAAGAAGATTCAAAGAGAGCGAGATGCCAGCTCCTTTCATTCAGTCAGTAGCTTCAATCATTTCTGGTATATGAATAACATGATGTTTTTCAATGGCAAAAATCAATGAATATTGTAAATGCACAAACAGTAATTTCTCCGCATTGCAAGGTGCAATTCTGAAATTTTTTGCTTTTTCCTGCTCCTCTTAGCATGATAAAGAAGATTCAAAGAGAGTGAGATGCCAGCTCCTTTCATTCAGTCAGTAGCTTCAATCATTTCTGGACGTTTTTCAATGGCAAAAATCAATGAATATTGTAAATGCACAAACAGTAATTTCTCCGCATTGCAAGGTGCAATTCTGAAATTTTTTGCTTTTTCCTGCTAATCCTAGCATGATAAAGAAGATTCAAAGAGAGTGAGATGCCAGCTCCTTTCATTCAGTCAGTAGCTTCAAACATTTCTGGTATATGAAAAACATGTTTTTCAATGGCAAAAATCAATGAATATTGTAAATGCACAAACAGTAATATCTCCACATTGCAAGGTGCAATTCTGAAATTTTTTGCTTTTTCCTGCTAATCCTAGCATGATAAAGAAGATTCAAAGAGAGTGAGATGCCAGCTCCTTTCATTCAGTCAGTAGCTTCAAACATTTCTGGACGTTTTTCAATGGCAAAAATCAATGAATATTGTAAATGCACAAACAGTAATATCTCCACATTGCAAGGTGCAATTCTGAAATTTTTTGCTTTTTCCTGTTAATCCTAGCATGATAAAGAAGATTCAAAGAGAGTGAGATGCCAGCTCCTTTCATTCAGTCAGTAGCTTCAAACATTTCTGGTATATGAAAAACATGTTTTTCAATGGCAAAAATCAATGAATATTGTAAATGCACAAACAGTAATATCTCCACATTGCAAGGTGCAATTCTGAAATTTTTTGCTTTTTCCTGCTAATCCTAGCATGATAAAGAAGATTCAAAGAGAGTGAGATGCCAGCTCCTTTCGTTCAGTCAGTAGCTTCAAACATTTCTGGTATATGAAAAACATGTTTTTCAATGGCAAAAATCAATGAATATTGTAAATGCACAAACAGTAATATCTCCACATTGCAAGGTGCAATTCTGAAATTTTTTGCTTTTTCCTGTTAATCCTAGCATGATAAAGAAGATTCAAAGAGAGTGAGATGCCAGCTCCTTTCATTCAGTCAGTAGCTTCAAACATTTCTGGTATATGAAAAACATGTTTTTCAATGGCAAAAATCAATGAATATTGTAAATGCACAAACAGTAATATCTCCACATTGCAAGGTGCAATTCTGAAATTTTTTGCTTTTTCCTGTTAATCCTAGCATGATAAAGAAGATTCAAAGAGAGTGAGATGCCAGCTCCTTTCATTCAGTCAGTAGCTTCAAACATTTCTGGTATATGAAAAACATGTTTTTCAATGGCAAAAATCAATGAATATTGTAAATGCACAAACAGTAATATCTCCACATTGCAAGGTGCAATTCTGAAATTTTTTTCTTTTTCCTGCTAATCCTAGCATGATAAAGAAGATTCAAAGAGAGTGAGATGCCAGCTCCTTTCATTCAGTCAGTAGCTTCAAACATTTCTGGACATTTTTCAATGGCAAAAATCAATGAATATTGTAAATGCACAAACAGTAATATCTCCACATTGCAAGGTGCAATTCTGAAATTTTTTGCTTTTTCCTGTTAATCCTAGCATGATAAAGAAGATTCAAAGAGAGTGAGATGCCAGCTCCTTTCATTCAGTCAGTAGCTTCAAACATTTCTGGTATATGAAAAACATGTTTTTCAATGGCAAAAATCAATGAATATTGTAAATGCACAAACAGTAATATCTCCACATTGCAAGGTGCAATTCTGAAATTTTTTGCTTTTTCCTGCTAATCCTAGCATGATAAAGAAGATTCAAAGAGAGTGAGATGCCAGCTCCTTTCATTCAGTCAGTAGCTTCAAACATTTCTGGTATATGAAAAACATGTTTTTCAATGGCAAAAATCAATGAATATTGTAAATGCACAAACAGTAATATCTCCACATTGCAAGGTGCAATTCTGAAATTTTTTGCTTTTTCCTGCTAATCCTAGCATGATAAAGAAGATTCAAAGAGAGTGAGATGCCAGCTCCTTTCATTCAGTCAGTAGCTTCAAACATTTCTGGTATATGAAAAACATGTTTTTCAATGGCAAAAATCAATGAATATTGTAAATGCACAAACAGTAATATCTCCACATTGCAAGGTGCAATTCTGAAATTTTTTGCTTTTTCCTGTTAATCCTAGCATGATAAAGAAGATTCAAAGAGAGTGAGATGCCAGCTCCTTTCATTCAGTCAGTAGCTTCAAACATTTCTGGACGTTTTTCAATGGCAAAAATCAATGAATATTGTAAATGCACAAACAGTAATATCTCCACATTGCAAGGTGCAATTCTGAAATTTTTTGCTTTTTCCTGTTAATCCTAGCATGATAAAGAAGATTCAAAGAGAGTGAGATGCCAGCTCCTTTCATTCAGTCAGTAGCTTCAAACATTTCTGGTATATGAAAAACATGTTTTTCAATGGCAAAAATCAATGAATATTGTAAATGCACAAACAGTAATATCTCCACATTGCAAGGTGCAATTCTGAAATTTTTTGCTTTTTCCTGCTAATCCTAGCATGATAAAGAAGATTCAAAGAGAGTGAGATGCCAGCTCCTTTCATTCAGTCAGTAGCTTCAAACATTTCTGGTATATGAAAAACATGTTTTTCAATGGCAAAAATCAATGAATATTGTAAATGCACAAACAGTAATATCTCCACATTGCAAGGTGCAATTCTGAAATTTTTTGCTTTTTCCTGCTAATCCTAGCATGATAAAGAAGATTCAAAGAGAGTGAGATGCCAGCTCCTTTCATTCAGTCAGTAGCTTCAAACATTTCTGGTATATGAAAAACATGTTTTTCAATGGCAAAAATCAATGAATATTGTAAATGCACAAACAGTAATATCTCCACATTGCAAGGTGCAATTCTGAAATTTTTTGCTTTTTCCTGCTAATCCTAGCATGATAAAGAAGATTCAAAGAGAGTGAGATGCCAGCTCCTTTCATTCAGTCAGTAGCTTCAAACATTTCTGGTATATGAAAAACATGTTTTTCAATGGCAAAAATCAATGAATATTGTAAATGCACAAACAGTAATATCTCCACATTGCAAGGTGCAATTCTGAAATTTTTAGCTTTTTCCTGTTAATCCTAGCATGATAAAGAAGATTCAAAGAGAGTGAGATGCCAGCTCCTTTCATTCAGTCAGTAGCTTCAAACATTTCTGGTATATGAAAAACGTTTTTCAATGGCAAAAATCAATGAATATTGTAAATGCACAAACAGTAATATCTCCACATTGCAAGGTGCAATTCTGAAATTTTTTGCTTTTTCCTGCTAATCCTAGCATGATAAAGAAGATTCAAAGAGAGTGAGATGCCAGCTCCTTTCATTCAGTCAGTAGCTTCAAACATTTCTGGACGTTTTTCAATGGCAAAAATCAATGAATATTGTAAATGCACAAACAGTAATATCTCCACATTGCAAGGTGCAATTCTGAAATTTTTTGCTTTTTCCTGCTAATCCTAGCATGATAAAGAAGATTCAAAGAGAGTGAGATGCCAGCTCCTTTCATTCAGTCAGTAGCTTCAAACATTTCTGGTATATGAAAAACATGTTTTTCAATGGCAAAAATCAATGAATATTGTAAATGCACAAACAGTAATATCTCCACATTGCAAGGTGCAATTCTGAAATTTTTTGCTTTTTCCTGCTAATCCTAGCATGATAAAGAAGATTCAAAGAGAGTGAGATGCCAGCTCCTTTCATTCAGTCAGTAGCTTCAAACATTTCTGGACGTTTTTCAATGGCAAAAATCAATGAATATTGTAAATGCACAAACAGTAATATCTCCACATTGCAAGGTGCAATTCTGAAATTTTTTGCTTTTTCCTGCTAATCCTAGCATGATAAAGAAGATTCAAAGAGAGTGAGATGCCAGCTCCTTTCATTCAGTCAGTAGCTTCAAACATTTCTGGTATATGAAAAACATGTTTTTCAATGGCAAAAATCAATGAATATTGTAAATGCACAAACAGTAATATCTCCACATTGCAAGGTGCAATTCTGAAATTTTTTGCTTTTTCCTGCTAATCCTAGCATGATAAAGAAGATTCAAAGAGAGTGAGATGCCAGCTCCTTTCATTCAGTCAGTAGCTTCAAACATTTCTGGTATATGAAAAACATGTTTTTCAATGGCAAAAATCAATGAATATTGTAAATGCACAAACAGTAATATCTCCACATTGCAAGGTGCAATTCTGAAATTTTTTGCTTTTTCCTGCTAATCCTAGCATGATAAAGAAGATTCAAAGAGAGTGAGATGCCAGCTCCTTTCATTCAGTCAGTAGCTTCAAACATTTCTGGACGTTTTTCAATGGCAAAAATCAATGAATATTGTAAATGCACAAACAGTAATATCTCCACATTGCAAGGTGCAATTCTGAAATTTTTTGCTTTTTCCTGCTAATCCTAGCATGATAAAGAAGATTCAAAGAGAGTGAGATGCCAGCTCCTTTCATTCAGTCAGTAGCTTCAAACATTTCTGGTATATGAAAAACATGTTTTTCAATGGCAAAAATCAATGAATATTGTAAATGCACAAACAATAATATCTCCACATTGCAAGGTGCAATTCTGAAATTTTTTGCTTTTTCCTGCTAATCCTAGCATGATAAAGAAGATTCAAAGAGAGTGAGATGCCAGCTCCTTTCATTCAGTCAGTAGCTTCAAACATTTCTGGTATATGAAAAACATGTTTTTCAATGGCAAAAATCAATGAATATTGTAAATGCACAAACAGTAATATCTCCACATTGCAAGGTGCAATTCTGAAATTTTTAGCTTTTTCCTGTTAATCCTAGCATGATAAAGAAGATTCAAAGAGAGTGAGATGCCAGCTCCTTTCATTCAGTCAGTAGCTTCAAACATTTCTGGACGTTTTTCAATGGCAAAAATCAATGAATATTGTAAATGCACAAACAGTAATATCTCCACATTGCAAGGTGCAATTCTGAAATTTTTTGCTTTTTCCTGTTAATCCTAGCATGATAAAGAAGATTCAAAGAGAGTGAGATGCCAGCTCCTTTCATTCAGTCAGTAGCTTCAAACATTTCTGGTATATGAAAAACATGTTTTTCAATGGCAAAAATCAATGAATATTGTAAATGCACAAACAGTAATATCTCCACATTGCAAGGTGCAATTCTGAAATTTTTTGCTTTTTCCTGCTAATCCTAGCATGATAAAGAAGATTCAAAGAGAGTGAGATGCCAGCTCCTTTCATTCAGTCAGTAGCTTCAAACATTTCTGGTATATGAAAAACATGTTTTTCAATGGCAAAAATCAATGAATATTGTAAATGCACAAACAGTAATATCTCCACATTGCAAGGTGCAATTCTGAAATTTTTTGCTTTTTCCTGCTAATCCTAGCATGATAAAGAAGATTCAAAGAGAGTGAGATGCCAGCTCCTTTCATTCAGTCAGTAGCTTCAAACATTTCTGGTATATGAAAAACATGTTTTTCAATGGCAAAAATCAATGAATATTGTAAATGCACAAACAGTAATATCTCCACATTGCAAGGTGCAATTCTGAAATTTTTTGCTTTTTCCTGCTAATCCTAGCATGATAAAGAAGATTCAAAGAGAGTGAGATGCCAGCTCCTTTCATTCAGTCAGTAGCTTCAAACATTTCTGGTATATGAAAAACATGTTTTTCAATGGCAAAAATCAATGAATATTGTAAATGCACAAACAGTAATATCTCCACATTGCAAGGTGCAATTCTGAAATTTTTTGCTTTTTCCTGCTAATCCTAGCATGATAAAGAAGATTCAAAGAGAGTGAGATGCCAGCTCCTTTCATTCAGTCAGTAGCTTCAAACATTTCTGGACGTTTTTCAATGGCAAAAATCAATGAATATTGTAAATGCACAAACAGTAATATCTCCACATTGCAAGGTGCAATTCTGAAATTTTTTGCTTTTTCCTGCTAATCCTAGCATGATAAAGAAGATTCAAAGAGAGTGAGATGCCAGCTCCTTTCATTCAGTCAGTAGCTTCAAACATTTCTGGTATATGAAAAACATGTTTTTCAATGGCAAAAATCAATGAATATTGTAAATGCACAAACAGTAATATCTCCACATTGCAAGGTGCAATTCTGAAATTTTTTGCTTTTTCCTGCTAATCCTAGCATGATAAAGAAGATTCAAAGAGAGTGAGATGCCAGCTCCTTTCATTCAGTCAGTAGCTTCAAACATTTCTGGTATATGAAAAACATGTTTTCAATGGCAAAAATCAATGAATATTGTAAATGCACAAACAATAATATCTCCACATTGCAAGGTGCAATTCTGAAATTTTTTGCTTTTTCCTGCTAATCCTAGCATGATAAAGAAGATTCAAAGAGAGTGAGATGCCAGCTCCTTTCATTCAGTCAGTAGCTTCAAACATTTCTGGTATATGAAAAACATGTTTTTCAATGGCAAAAATCAATGAATATTGTAAATGCACAAACAGTAATATCTCCACATTGCAAGGTGCAATTCTGAAATTTTTAGCTTTTTCCTGTTAATCCTAGCATGATAAAGAAGATTCAAAGAGAGTGAGATGCCAGCTCCTTTCATTCAGTCAGTAGCTTCAAACATTTCTGGACGTTTTTCAATGGCAAAAATCAATGAATATTGTAAATGCACAAACAGTAATATCTCCACATTGCAAGGTGCAATTCTGAAATTTTTTGCTTTTTCCTGTTAATCCTAGCATGATAAAGAAGATTCAAAGAGAGTGAGATGCCAGCTCCTTTCATTCAGTCAGTAGCTTCAAACATTTCTGGTATATGAAAAACATGTTTTTCAATGGCAAAAATCAATGAATATTGTAAATGCACAAACAGTAATATCTCCACATTGCAAGGTGCAATTCTGAAATTTTTGCTTTTTCCTGCTAATCCTAGCATGATAAAGAAGATTCAAAGAGAGTGAGATGCCAGCTCCTTTCATTCAGTCAGTAGCTTCAAACATTTCTGGTATATGAAAAACATGTTTTTCAATGGCAAAAATCAATGAATATTGTAAATGCACAAACAGTAATATCTCCACATTGCAAGGTGCAATTCTGAAATTTTTTGCTTTTTCCTGCTAATCCTAGCATGATAAAGAAGATTCAAAGAGAGTGAGATGCCAGCTCCTTTCATTCAGTCAGTAGCTTCAAACATTTCTGGTATATGAAAAACATGTTTTTCAATGGCAAAAATCAATGAATATTGTAAATGCACAAACAGTAATATCTCCACATTGCAAGGTGCAATTCTGAAATTTTTTGCTTTTTCCTGCTAATCCTAGCATGATAAAGAAGATTCAAAGAGAGTGAGATGCCAGCTCCTTTCATTCAGTCAGTAGCTTCAAACATTTCTGGTATATGAAAAACATGTTTTTCAATGGCAAAAATCAATGAATATTGTAAATGCACAAACAGTAATATCTCCACATTGCAAGGTGCAATTCTGAAATTTTTTAGCTTTTTCCTGTTAATCCTAGCATGATAAAGAAGATTCAAAGAGAGTGAGATGCCAGCTCCTTTCATTCAGTCAGTAGCTTCAAACATTTCTGGTATATGAAAAACGTTTTTCAATGGCAAAAATCAATGAATATTGTAAATGCACAAACAGTAATATCTCCACATTGCAAGGTGCAATTCTGAAATTTTTTGCTTTTTCCTGCTAATCCTAGCATGATAAAGAAGATTCAAAGAGAGTGAGATGCCAGCTCCTTTCATTCAGTCAGTAGCTTCAAACATTTCTGGACGTTTTTCAATGGCAAAAATCAATGAATATTGTAAATGCACAAACAGTAATATCTCCACATTGCAAGGTGCAATTCTGAAATTTTTTGCTTTTTCCTGCTAATCCTAGCATGATAAAGAAGATTCAAAGAGAGTGAGATGCCAGCTCCTTTCATTCAGTCAGTAGCTTCAAACATTTCTGGTATATGAAAAACATGTTTTTCAATGGCAAAAATCAATGAATATTGTAAATGCACAAACAGTAATATCTCCACATTGCAAGGTGCAATTCTG
Organism: Phyllobates terribilis; assembly: GCF_046119375.1. Lineage (NCBI taxonomy): Eukaryota > Metazoa > Chordata > Amphibia > Anura > Dendrobatidae > Phyllobates > Phyllobates terribilis. The sequence goes on along the minus strand of NW_027365694.1, from coordinate 4,035 downwards.
AAATTTTTTGCTTTTTCCTGCTAATCCTAGCATGATAAAGAAGATTCAAAGAGAGTGAGATGCCAGCTCCTTTCATTCAGTCAGTAGCTTCAAACATTTCTGGACGTTTTTCAATGGCAAAAATCAATGAATATTGTAAATGCACAAACAGTAATATCTCCACATTGCAAGGTGCAATTCTGAAATTTTTTGCTTTTTCCTGCTAATCCTAGCATGATAAAGAAGATTCAAAGAGAGTGAGATGCCAGCTCCTTTCATTCAGTCAGTAGCTTCAAACATTTCTGGTATATGAAAAACATGTTTTTCAATGGCAAAAATCAATGAATATTGTAAATGCACAAACAGTAATATCTCCACATTGCAAGGTGCAATTCTGAAATTTTTTGCTTTTTCCTGCTAATCCTAGCATGATAAAGAAGATTCAAAGAGAGTGAGATGCCAGCTCCTTTCATTCAGTCAGTAGCTTCAAACATTTCTGGTATATGAAAAACATGTTTTTCAATGGCAAAAATCAATGAATATTGTAAATGCACAAACAGTAATATCTCCACATTGCAAGGTGCAATTCTGAAATTTTTTGCTTTTTCCTGCTAATCCTAGCATGATAAAGAAGATTCAAAGAGAGTGAGATGCCAGCTCCTTTCATTCAGTCAGTAGCTTCAAACATTTCTGGTATATGAAAAACATGTTTTTCAATGGCAAAAATCAATGAATATTGTAAATGCACAAACAGTAATATCTCCACATTGCAAGGTGCAATTCTGAAATTTTTTGCTTTTCTCTGTTAATCCTAGCATGATAAAGAAGATTCAAAGAGAGTGAGATGCCAGCTCCTTTCATTCAGTCAGTAGCTTCAAACATTTCTGGACGTTTTTCAATGGCAAAAATCAATGAATATTGTAAATGCACAAACAGTAATATCTCCACATTGCAAGGTGCAATTCTGAAATTTTTTGCTTTTTCCTGTTAATCCTAGCATGATAAAGAAGATTCAAAGAGAGTGAGATGCCAGCTCCTTTCATTCAGTCAGTAGCTTCAAACATTTCTGGTATATGAAAAACGTTTTTCAATGGCAAAAATCAATGAATATTGTAAATGCACAACAGTAATATCTCCACATTGCAAGGTGCAATTCTGAAATTTTTTGCTTTTTCCTGCTAATCCTAGCATGATAAAGAAGATTCAAAGAGAGTGAGATGCCAGCTCCTTTCATTCAGTCAGTAGCTTCAAACATTTCTGGACGTTTTTCAATGGCAAAAATCAATGAATATTGTAAATGCACAAACAGTAATATCTCCACATTGCAAGGTGCAATTCTGAAATTTTTTGCTTTTTCCTGCTAATCCTAGCATGATAAAGAAGATTCAAAGAGAGTGAGATGCCAGCTCCTTTCATTCAGTCAGTAGCTTCAAACATTTCTGGTATATGAAAAACATGTTTTTCAATGGCAAAATCAATGAATATTGTAAATGCACAAACAGTAATATCTCCACATTGCAAGGTGCAATTCTGAAATTTTTTGCTTTTTCCTGCTAATCCTAGCATGATAAAGAAGATTCAAAGAGAGTGAGATGCCAGCTCCTTTCATTCAGTCAGTAGCTTCAAACATTTCTGGTATATGAAAAACATGTTTTTCAATGGCAAAAATCAATGAATATTGTAAATGCACAAACAGTAATATCTCCACATTGCAAGGTGCAATTCTGAAAATTTTTTGCTTTTTCCTGCTAATCCTAGCATGATAAAGAAGATTCAAAGAGAGTGAGATGCCAGCTCCTTTCATTCAGTCAGTAGCTTCAAACATTTCTGGAACGTTTTTCAATGGCAAAAATCAATGAATATTGTAAATGCACAAACAGTAATATCTCCACATTGCAAGGTGCAATTCTGAAATTTTTTGCTTTTTCTGCTAATCCTAGCATGATAAAGAAGATTCAAAGAGAGTGAGATGCCAGCTCCTTTCATTCAGTCAGTAGCTTCAAACATTTCTGGTATATGAAAAACATGTTTTTCAATGGCAAAAATCAATGAATATTGTAAATGCACAAACAGTAATATCTCCACATTGCAAGGTGCAATTCTGAAATTTTTTGCTTTTTCCTGCTAATCCTAGCATGATAAAGAAGATTCAAAGAGAGTGAGATGCCAGCTCCTTTCATTCAGTCAGTAGCTTCAAACATTTCTGGTATATGAAAAACATGTTTTTCAATGGCAAAAATCAATGAATATTGTAAATGCACAAACAGTAATATCTCCACATTGCAAGGTGCAATTCTGAAATTTTTTGCTTTTTCCTGCTAATCCTAGCATGATAAAGAAGATTCAAAGAGAGTGAGATGCCAGCTCCTTTCATTCAGTCAGTAGCTTCAAACATTTCTGGTATATGAAAAACATGTTTTTCAATGGCAAAAATCAATGAATATTGTAAATGCACAAACAGTAATATCTCCACATTGCAAGGTGCAATTCTGAAATTTTTTGCTTTTTCTGTTAATCCTAGCATGATAAAGAAGATTCAAAGAGAGTGAGATGCCAGCTCCTTTCATTCAGTCAGTAGCTTCAAACATTTCTGGACGTTTTTCAATGGCAAAAATCAATGAATATTGTAAATGCACAAACAGTAATATCTCCACATTGCAAGGTGCAATTCTGAAATTTTTTGCTTTTTCTGTTAATCCTAGCATGATAAAGAAGATTCAAAGAGAGTGAGATGCCAGCTCCTTTCATTCAGTCAGTAGCTTCAAACATTTCTGGTATATGAAAAACATGTGTATTCAATGGCAAAAATCAATGAATATTGTAAATGCACAAACAGTAATATCTCCACATTGCAAGGTGCAAATTCTGAAATTTTTTGCTTTTTCCTGTAATCCTAGCATGATAAAGAAGATTCAAAGAGAGTGAGATGCCAGCTCCTTTCATTCAGTCAGTAGCTTCAAACATTTCTGGACGTTTTTCAATGGCAAAAATCAATTGAATATTGTAAATGCACAAACAGTAATATCTCCACATTGCAAGGTGCAATTCTGAAATTTTTTGCTTTTTCCTGCTAATCCTAGCATGATAAAGAAGATTCAAAGAGAGTGAGATGCCAGCTCTTTCATTCAGTCAGTAGCTTCAAACATTTCTGGTATATGAATCTAAACGTTTTTCAATGGCAAAAATCAATGATATTGTAAATGCACAAACAGTAATATCTCCACATTGCAAGGTTGCAATTCTGAAATTTTTAGCTTTTCCTGTTAATCCTAGCATGATAAAGAAGATTCAAAGTTGAGTGAGATGCCAGCTCCTTTCATTCAGTCAGTAGCTCAAACATTTCTGGTATATGAAAAACGTTTTCAATGGCAAAAATCAATGAATATTGTAATTGCACAAACAGTAATATCTCCACATTGCAAGGGCAATTCTGAATTTTTTGCTTTTCCTGCTAATCCTAGCATGATAAAGAAGATTCAAAGAGAGTGAGTGGACGTTTTTCATGCAAAAATCAATGAATATTGTAAATGCACAAACAGTAATATCTCCACATTGCAAGGTGCAATTCTGAAATTTTTTGCTTTTTCCTGCTAATCCTAGCATGATAAAGAAGATTCAAAGAGAGTGAGATGCCAGCTCCTTTCATTCAGTCAGTAGCTTCAAACATTTCTGGTATATGAAAAACATGGTTTTCAAATGGCAAAAATCAATGAATATTGTAAATGCACAAACAGTAATATCTCCACATTGCAAGGTGCAATTCTGAAATTTTTTGCTTTTTCCTGCTAATCCTAGCATGATAAAGAAGATTCAAAGAGAGTGAGATGCCAGCTCCTTCATTCAGTCAGTAGCTTCAACATTTCTGGACGTTTTTCAATGGCAAAAATCAATGAATATTGTAAATGCACAAACAGTAATATCTCCACATTGCAAGGTGCAATTCTGAAATTTTTTGCTTTTTCCTGCTAATCCTAGCATGATAAAGAAGATTCAAAGAGAGTGAGATGCCAGCTCCTTTCATTCAGGTCAGTAGCTTCAAACATTTCTGGTATATGA
>NW_027365693.1:0-98005 GCF_046119375.1 Phyllobates terribilis | reverse complement strand
AAGAGAGTGAGATGCCAGCTCCTTTCATTCAGTCAGTAGCTTCAAACATTTCTGGTATATGAAAAACATGTTTTTCAATGGCAAAAATCAATGAATATTGTAAATGCACAAACAGTAATATCTCCACATTGCAAAGTGCAATTCTGAAATTTTTTGCTTTTTCCTGCTAATCCTAGCATGATAAAGAAGATTCAAAGAGAGTGAGATGCCAGCTCCTTTTATTCAGTCAGTAGCTTCAAACATTTCTGGTATATGAAAAACGTTTTTCAATGGCAAAAATCAATGAATATTGTAAATGCACAAACAGTAATATCTCCACATTGCACGGTGCAATTCTGAAATTTTTAGCTTTTTCCTGTTAATCCTAGCATGATAAAGAAGATTCAAAGAGAGTGAGATGCCAGCTCCTTTCATTCAGTCAGTAGCTTCAAACATTTCTGGTATATGAAAAACATGTTTTTCAATGGCAAAAATCAATGAATATTGTAAATGCACAAACAGTAATATCTCCACATTGCAAAGTGCAATTCTGAAATTTTTTGCTTTTTCCTGCTAATCCTAGCATGATAAAGAAGATTCAAAGAGAGTGAGATGCCAGCTCCTTTCATTCAGTCAGTAGCTTCAAACATTTCTGGTATATGAAAAACGTTTTTCAATGGCAAAAATCAATGAATATTGTAAAAGCACAAACAGTAATATCTCCACATTGCACGGTGCAATTCTGAAATTTTTAGCTTTTTCCTGTTAATCCTAGCATGATAAAGAAGATTCAAAGAGAGTGAGATGCCAGCTCCTTTCATTCAGTCAGTAGCTTCAAACATTTCTGGTATATGAAAAACATGTTTTTCAATGGCAAAAATCAATGAATATTGTAAATGCACAAACAGTAATATCTCCACATTGCAAAGTGCAATTCTGAAATTTTTTGCTTTTTCCTGCTAATCCTAGCATGATAAAGAAGATTCAAAGAGAGTGAGATGCCAGCTCCTTTCATTCAGTCAGTAGCTTCAAACATTTCTGGTATATGAAAAACATGTTTTTCAATGGCAAAAATCAATGAATATTGTAAAAGCACAAACAGTAATATCTCCACATTGCACGGTGCAATTCTGAAATTTTTAGATTTTTCCTGTTAATCCTAGCATGATAAAGAAGATTCAAAGAGAGTGAGATGCCAGCTCCTTTCATTCAGTCAGTAGCTTCAAACATTTCTGGTATATGAAAAACATGTTTTTCAATGGCAAAAATCAATGAATATTGTAAATGCACAAACAGTAATATCTCCACATTGCAAGGTGCAATTCTGAAATTTTTTGCTTTTTCCTGCTAATCCTAGCATGATAAAGAAGATTCAGAGAGTGAGATGCCAGCTCCTTTCATTCAGTCAGTAGCTTCAAACATTTCTGGTATATGAAAAACATGTTTTTCAATGGCAAAAATCAATGAATATTGTAAATGCACAAACAGTAATATCTCCACATTGCACGGTGCAATTCTGAAATTTTTAGCTTTTTCCTGTTAATCCTAGCATGATAAAGAAGATTCAAAGAGAGTGAGATGCCAGCTCCTTTCATTCAGTCAGTAGCTTCAAACATTTCTGGTATATGAAAAACATGTTTTTCAATGGCAAAAATCAATGAATATTGTAAATGCACAAACAGTAATATCTCCACATTGCAAAGTGCAATTCTGAAATTTTTTGCTTTTTCCTGCTAATCCTAGCATGATAAAGAAGATTCAAAGAGAGTGAGATGCCAGCTCCTTTCATTCAGTCAGTAGCTTCAAACATTTCTGGTATATGAAAAACATGTTTTTCAATGGCAAAAATCAATGAATATTGTAAATGCACAAACAGTAATATCTCCACATTGCAAAGTGCAATTCTGAAATTTTTTGCTTTTTCCTGCTAATCCTAGCATGATAAAGAAGATTCAAAGAGAGTGAGATGCCAGCTCCTTTTATTCAGTCAGTAGCTTCAAACATTTCTGGTATATGAAAAACGTTTTTCAATGGCAAAAATCAATGAATATTGTAAATGCACAAACAGTAATATCTCCACATTGCACGGTGCAATTCTGAAATTTTTAGCTTTTTCCTGTTAATCCTAGCATGATAAAGAAGATTCAAAGAGAGTGAGATGCCAGCTCCTTTCATTCAGTCAGTAGCTTCAAACATTTCTGGTATATGAAAAACATGTTTTTCAATGGCAAAAATCAATGAATATTGTAAATGCACAAACAGTAATATCTCCACATTGCAAAGTGCAATTCTGAAATTTTTTGCTTTTTCCTGCTAATCCTAGCATGATAAAGAAGATTCAAAGAGAGTGAGATGCCAGCTCCTTTCATTCAGTCAGTAGCTTCAAACATTTCTGGTATATGAAAAACATGTTTTTCAATGGCAAAAATCAATGAATATTGTAAAAGCACAAACAGTAATATCTCCACATTGCACGGTGCAATTCTGAAATTTTTAGCTTTTTCCTGTTAATCCTAGCATGATAAAGAAGATTCAAAGAGAGTGAGATGCCAGCTCCTTTCATTCAGTCAGTAGCTTCAAACATTTCTGGTATATGAAAAACATGTTTTTCAATGGCAAAAATCAATGAATATTGTAAATGCACAAACAGTAATATCTCCACATTGCAAAGTGCAATTCTGAAATTTTTTGCTTTTTCCTGCTAATCCTAGCATGATAAAGAAGATTCAAAGAGAGTGAGATGCCAGCTCCTTTCATTCAGTCAGTAGCTTCAAACATTTCTGGTATATGAAAAACATGTTTTTCAATGGCAAAAATCAATGAATATTGTAAAAGCACAAACAGTAATATCTCCACATTGCACGGTGCAATTCTGAAATTTTTAGATTTTTCCTGTTAATCCTAGCATGATAAAGAAGATTCAAAGAGAGTGAGATGCCAGCTCCTTTCATTCAGTCAGTAGCTTCAAACATTTCTGGTATATGAAAAACATGTTTTTCAATGGCAAAAATCAATGAATATTGTAAATGCACAAACAGTAATATCTCCACATTGCAAGGTGCAATTCTGAAATTTTTTGCTTTTTCCTGCTAATCCTAGCATGATAAAGAAGATTCAAAGAGAGTGAGATGCCAGCTCCTTTCATTCAGTCAGTAGCTTCAAACATTTCTGGTATATGAAAACCATGTTTTTCAATGGCAAAAATCAATGAATATTGTAAATGCACAAACAGTAATATCTCCACATTGCACGGTGCAATTCTGAAATTTGTAGCTTTTTCCTGTTAATCCTAGCATGATAAAGAAGATTCAAAGAGAGTGAGATGCCAGCTCCTTTCATTCAGTCAGTAGCTTCAAACATTTCTGGTATATCAAAAACATGTTTTTCAATGGCAAAAATCAATGAATATTGTAAATGCACAAACAGTAATATCTCCACATTGCAAGGTGCAATTCTGAAATTTTTTGCTTTTTCCTGCTAATCCTAGCATGATAAAGAAGATTCAAAGAGAGTGAGATGCCAGCTCCTTTTATTCAGTCAGTAGCTTCAAACATTTCTGGTATATGAAAAACGTTTTTCAATGGCAAAAATCAATGAATATTGTAAATGCACAAACAGTAATATCTCCACATTGCACGGTGCAATTCTGAAATTTTTAGCTTTTTCCTGTTAATCCTAGCATGATAAAGAAGATTCAAAGAGAGTGAGATGCCAGCTCCTTTCATTCAGTCAGTAGCTTCAAACATTTCTGGTATATGAAAAACATGTTTTTCAATGGCAAAAATCAATGAATATTGTAAATGCACAAACAGTAATATCTCCACATTGCAAAGTGCAATTCTGAAATTTTTTGCTTTTTCCTGCTAATCCTAGCATGATAAAGAAGATTCAAAGAGAGTGAGATGCCAGCTCCTTTTATTCAGTCAGTAGCTTCAAACATTTCTGGTATATGAAAAACGTTTTTCAATGGCAAAAATCAATGAATATTGTAAATGCACAAACAGTAATATCTCCACATTGCACGGTGCAATTCTGAAATTTTTAGCTTTTTCCTGTTAATCCTAGCATGATAAAGAAGATTCAAAGAGAGTGAGATGCCAGCTCCTTTCATTCAGTCAGTAGCTTCAAACATTTCTGGTATATGAAAAACATGTTTTTCAATGGCAAAAATCAATGAATATTGTAAATGCACAAACAGTAATATCTCCACATTGCAAAGTGCAATTCTGAAATTTTTTGCTTTTTCCTGCTAATCCTAGCATGATAAAGAAGATTCAAAGAGAGTGAGATGCCAGCTCCTTTCATTCAGTCAGTAGCTTCAAACATTTCTGGTATATGAAAAACGTTTTTCAATGGCAAAAATCAATGAATATTGTAAAAGCACAAACAGTAATATCTCCACATTGCACGGTGCAATTCTGAAATTTTTAGCTTTTTCCTGTTAATCCTAGCATGATAAAGAAGATTCAAAGAGAGTGAGATGCCAGCTCCTTTCATTCAGTCAGTAGCTTCAAACATTTCTGGTATATGAAAAACATGTTTTTCAATGGCAAAAATCAATGAATATTGTAAAAGCACAAACAGTAATATCTCCACATTGCACGGTGCAATTCTGAAATTTTTAGATTTTTCCTGTTAATCCTAGCATGATAAAGAAGGTTCAAAGAGAGTGAGATGCCAGCTCCTTTCATTCAGTCAGTAGCTTCAAACATTTCTGGTATATGAAAAACATGTTTTTCAATGGCAAAAATCAATGAATATTGTAAATGCACAAACAGTAATATCTCCACATTGCAAGGTGCAATTCTGAAATTTTTTGCTTTTTCCTGCTAATCCTAGCATGATAAAGAAGATTCAAAGAGAGTGAGATGCCAGCTCCTTTCATTCAGTCAGTAGCTTCAAACATTTCTGGTATATGAAAAACATGTTTTTCAATGGCAAAAATCAATGAATATTGTAAATGCACAAACAGTAATATCTCCACATTGCACGGTGCAATTCTGAAATTTTTAGCTTTTTCCTGTTAATCCTAGCATGATAAAGAAGATTCAAAGAGAGTGAGATGCCAGCTCCTTTCATTCAGTCAGTAGCTTCAAACATTTCTGGTATATGAAAAACATGTTTTTCAATGGCAAAAATCAATGAATATTGTAAATGCACAAACAGTAATATCTCCACATTGCAAAGTGCAATTCTGAAATTTTTTGCTTTTTCCTGCTAATCCTAGCATGATAAAGAAGATTCAAAGAGAGTGAGATGCCAGCTCCTTTCATTCAGTCAGTAGCTTCAAACATTTCTGGTATATGAAAAACATGTTTTTCAATGGCAAAAATCAATGAATATTGTAAATGCACAAACAGTAATATCTCCACATTGCAAAGTGCAATTCTGAAATTTTTTGCTTTTTCCTGCTAATCCTAGCATGATAAAGAAGATTCAAAGAGAGTGAGATGCCAGCTCCTTTTATTCAGTCAGTAGCTTCAAACATTTCTGGTATATGAAAAACGTTTTTCAATGGCAAAAATCAATGAATATTGTAAATGCACAAACAGTAATATCTCCACATTGCACGGTGCAATTCTGAAATTTTTAGCTTTTTCCTGTTAATCCTAGCATGATAAAGAAGATTCAAAGAGAGTGAGATGCCAGCTCCTTTCATTCAGTCAGTAGCTTCAAACATTTCTGGTATATGAAAAACATGTTTTTCAATGGCAAAAATCAATGAATATTGTAAATGCACAAACAGTAATATCTCCACATTGCAAGGTGCAATTCTGAAATTTTTTGCTTTTTCCTGTTAATCCTAGCATGATAAAGAAGATTCAAAGAGAGTGAGATGCCAGCTCCTTTCATTCAGTCAGTAGCTTCAAACATTTCTGGTATATGAAAAACATGTTTTTCAATGGCAAAAATCAATGAATATTGTAAATGCACAAACAGTAATATCTCCACATTGCAAGGTGCAATTCTGAAATTTTTTGCTTTTTCCTGCTAATCCTAGCATGATAAAGAAGATTCAAAGAGAGTGAGATGCCAGCTCCTTTTATTCAGTCAGTAGCTTCAAACATTTCTGGTATATGAAAAACGTTTTTCAATGGCAAAAATCAATGAATATTGTAAATGCACAAACAGTAATATCTCCACATTGCACGGTGCAATTCTGAAATTTTTAGCTTTTTCCTGTTAATCCTAGCATGATAAAGAAGATTCAAAGAGAGTGAGATGCCAGCTCCTTTCATTCAGTCAGTAGCTTCAAACATTTCTGGTATATGAAAAACATGTTTTTCAATGGCAAAAATCAATGAATATTGTAAATGCACAAACAGTAATATCTCCACATTGCAAAGTGCAATTCTGAAATTTTTTGCTTTTTCCTGCTAATCCTAGCATGATAAAGAAGATTCAAAGAGAGTGAGATGCCAGCTCCTTTTATTCAGTCAGTAGCTTCAAACATTTCTGGTATATGAAAAACGTTTTTCAATGGCAAAAATCAATGAATATTGTAAATGCACAAACAGTAATATCTCCACATTGCACGGTGCAATTCTGAAATTTTTAGCTTTTTCCTGTTAATCCTAGCATGATAAAGAAGATTCAAAGAGAGTGAGATGCCAGCTCCTTTCATTCAGTCAGTAGCTTCAAACATTTCTGGTATATGAAAAACATGTTTTTCAATGGCAAAAATCAATGAATATTGTAAATGCACAAACAGTAATATCTCCACATTGCAAAGTGCAATTCTGAAATTTTTTGCTTTTTCCTGCTAATCCTAGCATGATAAAGAAGATTCAAAGAGAGTGAGATGCCAGCTCCTTTCATTCAGTCAGTAGCTTCAAACATTTCTGGTATATGAAAAACGTTTTTCAATGGCAAAAATCAATGAATATTGTAAAAGCACAAACAGTAATATCTCCACATTGCACGGTGCAATTCTGAAATTTTTAGCTTTTTCCTGTTAATCCTAGCATGATAAAGAAGATTCAAAGAGAGTGAGATGCCAGCTCCTTTCATTCAGTCAGTAGCTTCAAACATTTCTGGTATATGAAAAACATGTTTTTCAATGGCAAAAATCAATGAATATTGTAAATGCACAAACAGTAATATCTCCACATTGCAAAGTGCAATTCTGAAATTTTTTGCTTTTTCCTGCTAATCCTAGCATGATAAAGAAGATTCAAAGAGAGTGAGATGCCAGCTCCTTTCATTCAGTCAGTAGCTTCAAACATTTCTGGTATATGAAAAACATGTTTTTCAATGGCAAAAATCAATGAATATTGTAAAAGCACAAACAGTAATATCTCCACATTGCACGGTGCAATTCTGAAATTTTTAGATTTTTCCTGTTAATCCTAGCATGATAAAGAAGATTCAAAGAGAGTGAGATGCCAGCTCCTTTCATTCAGTCAGTAGCTTCAAACATTTCTGGTATATGAAAAACATGTTTTTCAATGGCAAAAATCAATGAATATTGTAAATGCACAAACAGTAATATCTCCACATTGCAAGGTGCAATTCTGAAATTTTTTGCTTTTTCCTGCTAATCCTAGCATGATAAAGAAGATTCAAAGAGAGTGAGATGCCAGCTCCTTTCATTCAGTCAGTAGCTTCAAACATTTCTGGTATATGAAAAACATGTTTTTCAATGGCAAAAATCAATGAATATTGTAAATGCACAAACAGTAATATCTCCACATTGCACGGTGCAATTCTGAAATTTTTAGCTTTTTCCTGTTAATCCTAGCATGATAAAGAAGATTCAAAGAGAGTGAGATGCCAGCTCCTTTCATTCAGTCAGTAGCTTCAAACATTTCTGGTATATGAAAAACATGTTTTTCAATGGCAAAAATCAATGAATATTGTAAATGCACAAACAGTAATATCTCCACATTGCAAAGTGCAATTCTGAAATTTTTTGCTTTTTCCTGCTAATCCTAGCATGATAAAGAAGATTCAAAGAGAGTGAGATGCCAGCTCCTTTCATTCAGTCAGTAGCTTCAAACATTTCTGGTATATGAAAAACATGTTTTTCAATGGCAAAAATCAATGAATATTGTAAATGCACAAACAGTAATATCTCCACATTGCAAAGTGCAATTCTGAAATTTTTTGCTTTTTCCTGCTAATCCTAGCATGATAAAGAAGATTCAAAGAGAGTGAGATGCCAGCTCCTTTTATTCAGTCAGTAGCTTCAAACATTTCTGGTATATAAAAAACGTTTTTCAATGGCAAAAATCAATGAATATTGTAAATGCACAAACAGTAATATCTCCACATTGCACGGTGCAATTCTGAAATTTTTAGCTTTTTCCTGTTAATCCTAGCATGATAAAGAAGATTCAAAGAGAGTGAGATGCCAGCTCCTTTCATTCAGTCAGTAGCTTCAAACATTTCTGGTATATGAAAAACATGTTTTTCAATGGCAAAAATCAATGAATATTGTAAATGCACAAACAGTAATATCTCCACATTGCAAAGTGCAATTCTGAAATTTTTTGCTTTTTCCTGCTAATCCTAGCATGATAAAGAAGATTCAAAGAGAGTGAGATGCCAGCTCCTTTCATTCAGTCAGTAGCTTCAAACATTTCTGGTATATCAAAAACATGTTTTTCAATGGCAAAAATCAATGAATATTGTAAAAGCACAAACAGTAATATCTCCACATTGCACGGTGCAATTCTGAAATTTTTAGCTTTTTCCTGTTAATCCTAGCATGATAAAGAAGATTCAAAGAGAGTGAGATGCCAGCTCCTTTCATTCAGTCAGTAGCTTCAAACATTTCTGGTATATGAAAAACATGTTTTTCAATGGCAAAAATCAATGAATATTGTAAATGCACAAACAGTAATATCTCCACATTGCAAAGTGCAATTCTGAAATTTTTTGCTTTTTCCTGCTAATCCTAGCATGATAAAGAAGATTCAAAGAGAGTGAGATGCCAGCTCCTTTCATTCAGTCAGTAGCTTCAAACATTTCTGGTATATGAAAAACATGTTTTTCAATGGCAAAAATCAATGAATATTGTAAAAGCACAAACAGTAATATCTCCACATTGCACGGTGCAATTCTGAAATTTTTAGATTTTTCCTGTTAATCCTAGCATGATAAAGAAGATTCAAAGAGAGTGAGATGCCAGCTCCTTTCATTCAGTCAGTAGCTTCAAACATTTCTGGTATATGAAAAACATGTTTTTCAATGGCAAAAATCAATGAATATTGTAAATGCACAAACAGTAATATCTCCACATTGCAAGGTGCAATTCTGAAATTTTTTGCTTTTTCCTGCTAATCCTAGCATGATAAAGAAGATTCAAAGAGAGTGAGATGCCAGCTCCTTTCATTCAGTCAGTAGCTTCAAACATTTCTGGTATATGAAAACCATGTTTTTCAATGGCAAAAATCAATGAATATTGTAAATGCACAAACAGTAATATCTCCACATTGCACGGTGCAATTCTGAAATTTGTAGCTTTTTCCTGTTAATCCTAGCATGATAAAGAAGATTCAAAGAGAGTGAGATGCCAGCTCCTTTCATTCAGTCAGTAGCTTCAAACATTTCTGGTATATCAAAAACATGTTTTTCAATGGCAAAAATCAATGAATATTGTAAATGCACAAACAGTAATATCTCCACATTGCAAGGTGCAATTCTGAAATTTTTTGCTTTTTCCTGCTAATCCTAGCATGATAAAGAAGATTCAAAGAGAGTGAGATGCCAGCTCCTTTTATTCAGTCAGTAGCTTCAAACATTTCTGGTATATGAAAAACGTTTTTCAATGGCAAAAATCAATGAATATTGTAAATGCACAAACAGTAATATCTCCACATTGCACGGTGCAATTCTGAAATTTTTAGCTTTTTCCTGTTAATCCTAGCATGATAAAGAAGATTCAAAGAGAGTGAGATGCCAGCTCCTTTCATTCAGTCAGTAGCTTCAAACATTTCTGGTATATGAAAAACATGTTTTTCAATGGCAAAAATCAATGAATATTGTAAATGCACAAACAGTAATATCTCCACATTGCAAAGTGCAATTCTGAAATTTTTTGCTTTTTCCTGCTAATCCTAGCATGATAAAGAAGATTCAAAGAGAGTGAGATGCCAGCTCCTTTTATTCAGTCAGTAGCTTCAAACATTTCTGGTATATGAAAAACGTTTTTCAATGGCAAAAATCAATGAATATTGTAAATGCACAAACAGTAATATCTCCACATTGCACGGTGCAATTCTGAAATTTTTAGCTTTTTCCTGTTAATCCTAGCATGATAAAGAAGATTCAAAGAGAGTGAGATGCCAGCTCCTTTCATTCAGTCAGTAGCTTCAAACATTTCTGGTATATGAAAAACATGTTTTTCAATGGCAAAAATCAATGAATATTGTAAATGCACAAACAGTAATATCTCCACATTGCAAAGTGCAATTCTGAAATTTTTTGCTTTTTCCTGCTAATCCTAGCATGATAAAGAAGATTCAAAGAGAGTGAGATGCCAGCTCCTTTCATTCAGTCAGTAGCTTCAAACATTTCTGGTATATGAAAAACGTTTTTCAATGGCAAAAATCAATGAATATTGTAAAAGCACAAACAGTAATATCTCCACATTGCACGGTGCAATTCTGAAATTTTTAGCTTTTTCCTGTTAATCCTAGCATGATAAAGAAGATTCAAAGAGAGTGAGATGCCAGCTCCTTTCATTCAGTCAGTAGCTTCAAACATTTCTGGTATATGAAAAACATGTTTTTCAATGGCAAAAATCAATGAATATTGTAAATGCACAAACAGTAATATCTCCACATTGCAAAGTGCAATTCTGAAATTTTTTGCTTTTTCCTGCTAATCCTAGCATGATAAAGAAGATTCAAAGAGAGTGAGATGCCAGCTCCTTTCATTCAGTCAGTAGCTTCAAACATTTCTGGTATATGAAAAACATGTTTTTCAATGGCAAAAATCAATGAATATTGTAAAAGCACAAACAGTAATATCTCCACATTGCACGGTGCAATTCTGAAATTTTTAGATTTTTCCTGTTAATCCTAGCATGATAAAGAAGGTTCAAAGAGAGTGAGATGCCAGCTCCTTTCATTCAGTCAGTAGCTTCAAACATTTCTGGTATATGAAAAACATGTTTTTCAATGGCAAAAATCAATGAATATTGTAAATGCACAAACAGTAATATCTCCACATTGCAAGGTGCAATTCTGAAATTTTTTGCTTTTTCCTGCTAATCCTAGCATGATAAAGAAGATTCAAAGAGAGTGAGATGCCAGCTCCTTTCATTCAGTCAGTAGCTTCAAACATTTCTGGTATATGAAAAACATGTTTTTCAATGGCAAAAATCAATGAATATTGTAAATGCACAAACAGTAATATCTCCACATTGCACGGTGCAATTCTGAAATTTTTAGCTTTTTCCTGTTAATCCTAGCATGATAAAGAAGATTCAAAGAGAGTGAGATGCCAGCTCCTTTCATTCAGTCAGTAGCTTCAAACATTTCTGGTATATGAAAAACATGTTTTTCAATGGCAAAAATCAATGAATATTGTAAATGCACAAACAGTAATATCTCCACATTGCAAAGTGCAATTCTGAAATTTTTTGCTTTTTCCTGCTAATCCTAGCATGATAAAGAAGATTCAAAGAGAGTGAGATGCCAGCTCCTTTCATTCAGTCAGTAGCTTCAAACATTTCTGGTATATGAAAAACATGTTTTTCAATGGCAAAAATCAATGAATATTGTAAATGCACAAACAGTAATATCTCCACATTGCAAAGTGCAATTCTGAAATTTTTTGCTTTTTCCTGCTAATCCTAGCATGATAAAGAAGATTCAAAGAGAGTGAGATGCCAGCTCCTTTTATTCAGTCAGTAGCTTCAAACATTTCTGGTATATGAAAAACGTTTTTCAATGGCAAAAATCAATGAATATTGTAAATGCACAAACAGTAATATCTCCACATTGCACGGTGCAATTCTGAAATTTTTAGCTTTTTCCTGTTAATCCTAGCATGATAAAGAAGATTCAAAGAGAGTGAGATGCCAGCTCCTTTCATTCAGTCAGTAGCTTCAAACATTTCTGGTATATGAAAAACATGTTTTTCAATGGCAAAAATCAATGAATATTGTAAATGCACAAACAGTAATATCTCCACATTGCAAAGTGCAATTCTGAAATTTTTTGCTTTTTCCTGCTAATCCTAGCATGATAAAGAAGATTCAAAGAGAGTGAGATGCCAGCTCCTTTCATTCAGTCAGTAGCTTCAAACATTTCTGGTATATGAAAAACATGTTTTTCAATGGCAAAAATCAATGAATATTGTAAAAGCACAAACAGTAATATCTCCACATTGCACGGTGCAATTCTGAAATTTTTAGCTTTTTCCTGTTAATCCTAGCATGATAAAGAAGATTCAAAGAGAGTGAGATGCCAGCTCCTTTCATTCAGTCAGTAGCTTCAAACATTTCTGGTATATGAAAAACATGTTTTTCAATGGCAAAAATCAATGAATATTGTAAATGCACAAACAGTAATATCTCCACATTGCAAAGTGCAATTCTGAAATTTTTTGCTTTTTCCTGCTAATCCTAGCATGATAAAGAAGATTCAAAGAGAGTGAGATGCCAGCTCCTTTCATTCAGTCAGTAGCTTCAAACATTTCTGGTATATGAAAAACATGTTTTTCAATGGCAAAAATCAATGAATATTGTAAAAGCACAAACAGTAATATCTCCACATTGCACGGTGCAATTCTGAAATTTTTAGATTTTTCCTGTTAATCCTAGCATGATAAAGAAGATTCAAAGAGAGTGAGATGCCAGCTCCTTTCATTCAGTCAGTAGCTTCAAACATTTCTGGTATATGAAAAACATGTTTTTCAATGGCAAAAATCAATGAATATTGTAAATGCACAAACAGTAATATCTCCACATTGCAAGGTGCAATTCTGAAATTTTTTGCTTTTTCCTGCTAATCCTAGCATGATAAAGAAGATTCAAAGAGAGTGAGATGCCAGCTCCTTTCATTCAGTCAGTAGCTTCAAACATTTCTGGTATATGAAAACCATGTTTTTCAATGGCAAAAATCAATGAATATTGTAAATGCACAAACAGTAATATCTCCACATTGCACGGTGCAATTCTGAAATTTGTAGCTTTTTCCTGTTAATCCTAGCATGATAAAGAAGATTCAAAGAGAGTGAGATGCCAGCTCCTTTCATTCAGTCAGTAGCTTCAAACATTTCTGGTATATCAAAAACATGTTTTTCAATGGCAAAAATCAATGAATATTGTAAATGCACAAACAGTAATATCTCCACATTGCAAAGTGCAATTCTGAAATTTTTTGCTTTTTCCTGCTAATCCTAGCATGATAAAGAAGATTCAAAGAGAGTGAGATGCCAGCTCCTTTCATTCAGTCAGTAGCTTCAAACATTTCTGGTATATGAAAAACATGTTTTTCAATGGCAAAAATCAATGAATATTGTAAAAGCACAAACAGTAATATCTCCACATTGCACGGTGCAATTCTGAAATTTTTAGATTTTTCCTGTTAATCCTAGCATGATAAAGAAGATTCAAAGAGAGTGAGATGCCAGCTCCTTTCATTCAGTCAGTAGCTTCAAACATTTCTGGTATATGAAAAACATGTTTTTCAATGGCAAAAATCAATGAATATTGTAAATGCACAAACAGTAATATCTCCACATTGCAAGGTGCAATTCTGAAATTTTTTGCTTTTTCCTGCTAATCCTAGCATGATAAAGAAGATTCAAAGAGAGTGAGATGCCAGCTCCTTTCATTCAGTCAGTAGCTTCAAACATTTCTGGTATATGAAAACCATGTTTTTCAATGGCAAAAATCAATGAATATTGTAAATGCACAAACAGTAATATCTCCACATTGCACGGTGCAATTCTGAAATTTGTAGCTTTTTCCTGTTAATCCTAGCATGATAAAGAAGATTCAAAGAGAGTGAGATGCCAGCTCCTTTCATTCAGTCAGTAGCTTCAAACATTTCTGGTATATCAAAAACATGTTTTTCAATGGCAAAAATCAATGAATATTGTAAATGCACAAACAGTAATATCTCCACATTGCAAGGTGCAATTCTGAAATTTTTTGCTTTTTCCTGCTAATCCTAGCATGATAAAGAAGATTCAAAGAGAGTGAGATGCCAGCTCCTTTTATTCAGTCAGTAGCTTCAAACATTTCTGGTATATGAAAAACGTTTTTCAATGGCAAAAATCAATGAATATTGTAAATGCACAAACAGTAATATCTCCACATTGCACGGTGCAATTCTGAAATTTTTAGCTTTTTCCTGTTAATCCTAGCATGATAAAGAAGATTCAAAGAGAGTGAGATGCCAGCTCCTTTCATTCAGTCAGTAGCTTCAAACATTTCTGGTATATGAAAAACGTTTTTCAATGGCAAAAATCAATGAATATTGTAAATGCACAAACAGTAATATCTCCACATTGCACGGTGCAATTCTGAAATTTTTAGCTTTTTCCTGTTAATCCTAGCATGATAAAGAAGATTCAAAGAGAGTGAGATGCCAGCTCCTTTCATTCAGTCAGTAGCTTCAAACATTTCTGGTATATGAAAAACATGTTTTTCAATGGCAAAAATCAATGAATATTGTAAATGCACAAACAGTAATATCTCCACATTGCAAAGTGCAATTCTGAAATTTTTTGCTTTTTCCTGCTAATCCTAGCATGATAAAGAAGATTCAAAGAGAGTGAGATGCCAGCTCCTTTCATTCAGTCAGTAGCTTCAAACATTTCTGGTATATGAAAAACGTTTTTCAATGGCAAAAATCAATGAATATTGTAAAAGCACAAACAGTAATATCTCCACATTGCACGGTGCAATTCTGAAATTTTTAGCTTTTTCCTGTTAATCCTAGCATGATAAAGAAGATTCAAAGAGAGTGAGATGCCAGCTCCTTTCATTCAGTCAGTAGCTTCAAACATTTCTGGTATATGAAAAACATGTTTTTCAATGGCAAAAATCAATGAATATTGTAAATGCACAAACAGTAATATCTCCACATTGCAAAGTGCAATTCTGAAATTTTTTGCTTTTTCCTGCTAATCCTAGCATGATAAAGAAGATTCAAAGAGAGTGAGATGCCAGCTCCTTTCATTCAGTCAGTAGCTTCAAACATTTCTGGTATATGAAAAACATGTTTTTCAATGGCAAAAATCAATGAATATTGTAAAAGCACAAACAGTAATATCTCCACATTGCACGGTGCAATTCTGAAATTTTTAGATTTTTCCTGTTAATCCTAGCATGATAAAGAAGGTTCAAAGAGAGTGAGATGCCAGCTCCTTTCATTCAGTCAGTAGCTTCAAACATTTCTGGTATATGAAAAACATGTTTTTCAATGGCAAAAATCAATGAATATTGTAAATGCACAAACAGTAATATCTCCACATTGCAAGGTGCAATTCTGAAATTTTTTGCTTTTTCCTGCTAATCCTAGCATGATAAAGAAGATTCAAAGAGAGTGAGATGCCAGCTCCTTTCATTCAGTCAGTAGCTTCAAACATTTCTGGTATATGAAAAACATGTTTTTCAATGGCAAAAATCAATGAATATTGTAAATGCACAAACAGTAATATCTCCACATTGCACGGTGCAATTCTGAAATTTTTAGCTTTTTCCTGTTAATCCTAGCATGATAAAGAAGATTCAAAGAGAGTGAGATGCCAGCTCCTTTCATTCAGTCAGTAGCTTCAAACATTTCTGGTATATGAAAAACATGTTTTTCAATGGCAAAAATCAATGAATATTGTAAATGCACAAACAGTAATATCTCCACATTGCAAAGTGCAATTCTGAAATTTTTTGCTTTTTCCTGCTAATCCTAGCATGATAAAGAAGATTCAAAGAGAGTGAGATGCCAGCTCCTTTCATTCAGTCAGTAGCTTCAAACATTTCTGGTATATGAAAAACATGTTTTTCAATGGCAAAAATCAATGAATATTGTAAATGCACAAACAGTAATATCTCCACATTGCAAAGTGCAATTCTGAAATTTTTTGCTTTTTCCTGCTAATCCTAGCATGATAAAGAAGATTCAAAGAGAGTGAGATGCCAGCTCCTTTTATTCAGTCAGTAGCTTCAAACATTTCTGGTATATGAAAAACGTTTTTCAATGGCAAAAATCAATGAATATTGTAAATGCACAAACAGTAATATCTCCACATTGCACGGTGCAATTCTGAAATTTTTAGCTTTTTCCTGTTAATCCTAGCATGATAAAGAAGATTCAAAGAGAGTGAGATGCCAGCTCCTTTCATTCAGTCAGTAGCTTCAAACATTTCTGGTATATGAAAAACATGTTTTTCAATGGCAAAAATCAATGAATATTGTAAATGCACAAACAGTAATATCTCCACATTGCAAAGTGCAATTCTGAAATTTTTTGCTTTTTCCTGCTAATCCTAGCATGATAAAGAAGATTCAAAGAGAGTGAGATGCCAGCTCCTTTCATTCAGTCAGTAGCTTCAAACATTTCTGGTATATGAAAAACATGTTTTTCAATGGCAAAAATCAATGAATATTGCAAAAGCACAAACAGTAATATCTCCACATTGCACGGTGCAATTCTGAAATTTTTAGCTTTTTCCTGTTAATCCTAGCATGATAAAGAAGATTCAAAGAGAGTGAGATGCCAGCTCCTTTCATTCAGTCAGTAGCTTCAAACATTTCTGGTATATGAAAAACATGTTTTTCAATGGCAAAAATCAATGAATATTGTAAATGCACAAACAGTAATATCTCCACATTGCAAAGTGCAATTCTGAAATTTTTTGCTTTTTCCTGCTAATCCTAGCATGATAAAGAAGATTCAAAGAGAGTGAGATGCCAGCTCCTTTCATTCAGTCAGTAGCTTCAAACATTTCTGGTATATGAAAAACATGTTTTTCAATGGCAAAAATCAATGAATATTGTAAAAGCACAAACAGTAATATCTCCACATTGCACGGTGCAATTCTGAAATTTTTAGATTTTTCCTGTTAATCCTAGCATGATAAAGAAGATTCAAAGAGAGTGAGATGCCAGCTCCTTTCATTCAGTCAGTAGCTTCAAACATTTCTGGTATATGAAAAACATGTTTTTCAATGGCAAAAATCAATGAATATTGTAAATGCACAAACAGTAATATCTCCACATTGCAAGGTGCAATTCTGAAATTTTTTGCTTTTTCCTGCTAATCCTAGCATGATAAAGAAGATTCAAAGAGAGTGAGATGCCAGCTCCTTTCATTCAGTCAGTAGCTTCAAACATTTCTGGTATATGAAAACCATGTTTTTCAATGGCAAAAATCAATGAATATTGTAAATGCACAAACAGTAATATCTCCACATTGCACGGTGCAATTCTGAAATTTGTAGCTTTTTCCTGTTAATCCTAGCATGATAAAGAAGATTCAAAGAGAGTGAGATGCCAGCTCCTTTCATTCAGTCAGTAGCTTCAAACATTTCTGGTATATCAAAAACATGTTTTTCAATGGCAAAAATCAATGAATATTGTAAATGCACAAACAGTAATATCTCCACATTGCAAGGTGCAATTCTGAAATTTTTTGCTTTTTCCTGTTAATCCTAGCATGATAAAGAAGATTCAAAGAGAGTGAGATGCCAGCTCCTTTCATTCAATCAGTAGCTTCAAACATTTCTGGTATATGAAAAACATGTTTTTCAATGGCAAAAATCAATGAATATTGTAAATGCACAAACAGTAATATCTCCACATTGCAAAGTGCAATTCTGAAATTTTTTGCTTTTTCCTGCTAATCCTAGCATGATAAAGAAGATTCAAAGAGAGTGAGATGCCAGCTCCTTTCATTCAGTCAGTAGCTTCAAACATTTCTGGTATATGAAAAACATGTTTTTCAATGGCAAAAATCAATGAATATTGTAAAAGCACAAACAGTAATATCTCCACATTGCACGGTGCAATTCTGAAATTTTTAGCTTTTTCCTGTTAATCCTAGCATGATAAAGAAGATTCAAAGAGAGTGAGATGCCAGCTCCTTTCATTCAGTCAGTAGCTTCAAACATTTCTGGTATATGAAAAACATGTTTTTCAATGGCAAAAATCAATGAATATTGTAAATGCACAAACAGTAATATCTCCACATTGCAAAGTGCAATTCTGAAATTTTTTGCTTTTTCCTGCTAATCCTAGCATGATAAAGAAGATTCAAAGAGAGTGAGATGCCAGCTCCTTTCATTCAGTCAGTAGCTTCAAACATTTCTGGTATATGAAAAACATGTTTTTCAATGGCAAAAATCAATGAATATTGTAAATGCACAAACAGTAATATCTCCACATTGCAAGGTGCAATTCTGAAATTTTTTGCTTTTTCCTGCTAATCCTAGCATGATAAAGAAGATTCAAAGAGAGTGAGATGCCAGCTCCTTTTATTCAGTCAGTAGCTTCAAACATTTCTGGTATATGAAAAACGTTTTTCAATGGCAAAAATCAATGAATATTGTAAATGCACAAACAGTAATATCTCCACATTGCACGGTGCAATTCTGAAATTTTTAGCTTTTTCCTGTTAATCCTAGCATGATAAAGAAGATTCAAAGAGAGTGAGATGCCAGCTCCTTTCATTCAGTCAGTAGCTTCAAACATTTCTGGTATATGAAAAACATGTTTTTCAATGGCAAAAATCAATGAATATTGTAAATGCACAAACAGTAATATCTCCACATTGCAAAGTGCAATTCTGAAATTTTTTGCTTTTTCCTGCTAATCCTAGCATGATAAAGAAGATTCAAAGAGAGTGAGATGCCAGCTCCTTTTATTCAGTCAGTAGCTTCAAACATTTCTGGTATATGAAAAACGTTTTTCAATGGCAAAAATCAATGAATATTGTAAATGCACAAACAGTAATATCTCCACATTGCACGGTGCAATTCTGAAATTTTTAGCTTTTTCCTGTTAATCCTAGCATGATAAAGAAGATTCAAAGAGAGTGAGATGCCAGCTCCTTTCATTCAGTCAGTAGCTTCAAACATTTCTGGTATATGAAAAACATGTTTTTCAATGGCAAAAATCAATGAATATTGTAAATGCACAAACAGTAATATCTCCACATTGCAAGGTGCAATTCTGAAATTTTTTGCTTTTTCCTGTTAATCCTAGCATGATAAAGAAGATTCAAAGAGTGAGATGCCAGCTCCTTTCATTCAGTCAGTAGCTTCAAACATTTCTGGTATATGAAAAACATGTTTTTCAATGGCAAAAATCAATGAATATTGTAAATGCACAAACAGTAATATCTCCACATTGCAAGGTGCAATTCTGAAATTTTTTGCTTTTTCCTGCTAATCCTAGCATGATAAAGAAGATTCAAAGAGAGTGAGATGCCAGCTCCTTTTATTCAGTCAGTAGCTTCAAACATTTCTGGTATATGAAAAACGTTTTTCAATGGCAAAAATCAATGAATATTGTAAATGCACAAACAGTAATATCTCCACATTGCACGGTGCAATTCTGAAATTTTTAGCTTTTTCCTGTTAATCCTAGCATGATAAAGAAGATTCAAAGAGAGTGAGATGCCAGCTCCTTTCATTCAGTCAGTAGCTTCAAACATTTCTGGTATATGAAAAACATGTTTTTCAATGGCAAAAATCAATGAATATTGTAAATGCACAAACAGTAATATCTCCACATTGCAAGGTGCAATTCTGAAATTTTTTGCTTTTTCCTGTTAATCCTAGCATGATAAAGAAGATTCAAAGAGAGTGAGATGCCAGCTCCTTTCATTCAGTTAGTAGCTTCAAACATTTCTGGTATATGAAAAACATGTTTTTCAATGGCAAAAATCAATGAATATTGTAAATGCACAAACAGTAATATCTCCACATTGCAAGGTGCAATTCTGAAATTTTTTGCTTTTTCCTGCTAATCCTAGCATGATAAAGAAGATTCAAAGAGAGTGAGATGCCAGCTCCTTTTATTCAGTCAGTAGCTTCAAACATTTCTGGTATATGAAAAACGTTTTTCAATGGCAAAAATCAATGAATATTGTAAATGCACAAACAGTAATATCTCCACATTGCACGGTGCAATTCTGAAATTTTTAGCTTTTTCCTGTTAATCCTAGCATGATAAAGAAGATTCAAAGAGAGTGAGATGCCAGCTCCTTTCATTCAGTCAGTAGCTTCAAACATTTCTGGTATATGAAAAACATGTTTTTCAATGGCAAAAATCAATGAATATTGTAAATGCACAAACAGTAATATCTCCACATTGCAAAGTGCAATTCTGAAATTTTTTGCTTTTTCCTGCTAATCCTAGCATGATAAAGAAGATTCAAAGAGAGTGAGATGCCAGCTCCTTTTATTCAGTCAGTAGCTTCAAACATTTCTGGTATATGAAAAACGTTTTTCAATGGCAAAAATCAATGAATATTGTAAATGCACAAACAGTAATATCTCCACATTGCACGGTGCAATTCTGAAATTTTTAGCTTTTTCCTGTTAATCCTAGCATGATAAAGAAGATTCAAAGAGAGTGAGATGCCAGCTCCTTTCATTCAGTCAGTAGCTTCAAACATTTCTGGTATATGAAAAACATGTTTTTCAATGGCAAAAATCAATGAATATTGTAAATGCACAAACAGTAATATCTCCACATTGCAAAGTGCAATTCTGAAATTTTTTGCTTTTTCCTGCTAATCCTAGCATGATAAAGAAGATTCAAAGAGAGTGAGATGCCAGCTCCTTTCATTCAGTCAGTAGCTTCAAACATTTCTGGTATATGAAAAACATGTTTTTCAATGGCAAAAATCAATGAATATTGTAAATGCACAAACAGTAATATCTCCACATTGCACGGTGCAATTCTGAAATTTTTTGCTTTTTCCTGCTAATCCTAGCATGATAAAGAAGATTCAAAGAGAGTGAGATGCCAGCTCCTTTCATTCAGTCAGTAGCTTCAAACATTTCTGGTATATGAAAACCATGTTTTTCAATGGCAAAAATCAATGGATATTGTAAATGCACAAACAGTAATATCTCCACATTGCACGGTGCAATTCTGAAATTTGTAGCTTTTTCCTGTTAATCCTAGCATGATAAAGAAGATTCAAAGAGAGTGAGATGCCAGCTCCTTTCATTCAGTCAGTAGCTTCAAACATTTCTGGTATATCAAAAACATGTTTTTCAATGGCAAAAATCAATGAATATTGTAAATGCACAAACAGTAATATCTCCACATTGCAAGGTGCAATTCTGAAATTTTTTGCTTTTTCCTGTTAATCCTAGCATGATAAAGAAGATTCAAAGAGAGTGAGATGCCAGCTCCTTTCATTCAATCAGTAGCTTCAAACATTTCTGGTATATGAAAAACATGTTTTTCAATGGCAAAAATCAATGAATATTGTAAATGCACAAACAGTAATATCTCCACATTGCAAAGTGCAATTCTGAAATTTTTTGCTTTTTCCTGCTAATCCTAGCATGATAAAGAAGATTCAAAGAGAGTGAGATGCCAGCTCCTTTCATTCAGTCAGTAGCTTCAAACATTTCTGGTATATGAAAAACATGTTTTTCAATGGCAAAAATCAATGAATATTGTAAAAGCACAAACAGTAATATCTCCACATTGCACGGTGCAATTCTGAAATTTTTAGCTTTTTCCTGTTAATCCTAGCATGATAAAGAAGATTCAAAGAGAGTGAGATGCCAGCTCCTTTCATTCAGTCAGTAGCTTCAAACATTTCTGGTATATGAAAAACATGTTTTTCAATGGCAAAAATCAATGAATATTGTAAATGCACAAACAGTAATATCTCCACATTGCAAAGTGCAATTCTGAAATTTTTTGCTTTTTCCTGCTAATCCTAGCATGATAAAGAAGATTCAAAGAGAGTGAGATGCCAGCTCCTTTCATTCAGTCAGTAGCTTCAAACATTTCTGGTATATGAAAAACATATTTTTCAATGGCAAAAATCAATGAATATTGTAAAAGCACAAACAGTAATATCTCCACATTGCACGGTGCAATTCTGAAATTTTTAGATTTTTCCTGTTAATCCTAGCATGATAAAGAAGATTCAAAGAGAGTGAGATGCCAGCTCCTTTCATTCAGTCAGTAGCTTCAAACATTTCTGGTATATGAAAAACATGTTTTTCAATGGCAAAAATCAATGAATATTGTAAATGCACAAACAGTAATATCTCCACATTGCAAGGTGCAATTCTGAAATTTTTTGCTTTTTCCTGCTAATCCTAGCATGATAAAGAAGATTCAAAGAGAGTGAGATGCCAGCTCCTTTCATTCAGTCAGTAGCTTCAAACATTTCTGGTATATGAAAAACATGTTTTTCAATGGCAAAAATCAATGAATATTGTAAATGCACAAACAGTAATATCTCCACATTGCACGGTGCAATTCTGAAATTTTTAGCTTTTTCCTGTTAATCCTAGCATGATAAAGAAGATTCAAAGAGAGTGAGATGCCAGCTCCTTTCATTCAGTCAGTAGCTTCAAACATTTCTGGTATATGAAAAACATGTTTTTCAATGGCAAAAATCAATGAATATTGTAAATGCACAAACAGTAATATCTCCACATTGCAAGGTGCAATTCTGAAATTTTTTGCTTTTTCCTGTTAATCCTAGCATGATAAAGAAGATTCAAAGAGAGTGAGATGCCAGCTCCTTTCATTCAGTCAGTAGCTTCAAACATTTCTGGTATATGAAAAACATGTTTTTCAATGGCAAGAATCAATGAATATTGTAAATGCACAAACAGTAATATCTCCACATTGCACGGTGCAATTCTGAAATTTTTAGCTTTTTCCTGTTAATCCTAGCATGATAAAGAAGATTCAAAGAGAGTGAGATGCCAGCTCCTTTCATTCAGTCAGTAGCTTCAAACATTTCTGGTATATCAAAAACATGTTTTTCAATGGCAAAAATCAATGAATATTGTAAATGCACAAACAGTAATATCTCCACATTGCAAGGTGCAATTCTGAAATTTTTTGCTTTTTCCTGTTAATCCTAGCATGATAAAGAAGATTCAAAGAGAGTGAGATGCCAGCTCCTTTCATTCAGTCAGTAGCTTCAAACATTTCTGGTATATGAAAAACGTTTTTCAATGGCAAAAATCAATGAATATTGTAAATGCACAAACAGTAATATCTCCACATTGCACGGTGCAATTCTGAAATTTTTAGCTTTTTCCTGTTAGAAAAACGTTTTTCAATGGCAAAAATCAATGAATATTGTAAATGCACAAACAGTAATATCTCCACATTGCAAGGTGCAATTCTGAAATTTTTTGCTTTTTCCTGTTAATCCTAGCATGATAAAGAAGATTCAAAGAGAGTGAGATGCCAGCTCCTTTCATTCAGTCAGTAGCTTCAAACATTTCTGGTATATGAAAAACATGTTTTTCAATGGCAAAAATCAATGAATATTGTAAATGCACAAACAGTAATATCTCCACATTGCAAAGTGCAATTCTGAAATTTTTTGCTTTTTCCTGCTAATCCTAGCATGATAAAGAAGATTCAAAGAGAGTGAGATGCCAGCTCCTTTTATTCAGTCAGTAGCTTCAAACATTTCTGGTATATGAAAAACGTTTTTCAATGGCAAAAATCAATGAATATTGTAAATGCACAAACAGTAATATCTCCACATTGCACGGTGCAATTCTGAAATTTTTAGCTTTTTCCTGTTAATCCTAGCATGATAAAGAAGATTCAAAGAGAGTGAGATGCCAGCTCCTTTCATTCAGTCAGTAGCTTCAAACATTTCTGGTATATGAAAAACATGTTTTTCAATGGCAAAAATCAATGAATATTGTAAATGCACAAACAGTAATATCTCCACATTGCAAAGTGCAATTCTGAAATTTTTTGCTTTTTCCTGCTAATCCTAGCATGATAAAGAAGATTCAAAGAGAGTGAGATGCCAGCTCCTTTCATTCAGTCAGTAGCTTCAAACATTTCTGGTATATGAAAAACATGTTTTTCAATGGCAAAAATCAATGAATATTGTAAATGCACAAACAGTAATATCTCCACATTGCACGGTGCAATTCTGAAATTTTTTGCTTTTTCCTGCTAATCCTAGCATGATAAAGAAGATTCAAAGAGAGTGAGATGCCAGCTCCTTTCATTCAGTCAGTAGCTTCAAACATTTCTGGTATATGAAAACCATGTTTTTCAATGGCAAAAATCAATGAATATTGTAAATGCACAAACAGTAATATCTCCACATTGCACGGTGCAATTCTGAAATTTGTAGCTTTTTCCTGTTAATCCTAGCATGATAAAGAAGATTCAAAGAGAGTGAGATGCCAGCTCCTTTCATTCAGTCAGTAGCTTCAAACATTTCTGGTATATCAAAAACATGTTTTTCAATGGCAAAAATCAATGAATATTGTAAATGCACAAACAGTAATATCTCCACATTGCAAGGTGCAATTCTGAAATTTTTTGCTTTTTCCTGTTAATCCTAGCATGATAAAGAAGATTCAAAGAGAGTGAGATGCCAGCTCCTTTCATTCAATCAGTAGCTTCAAACATTTCTGGTATATGAAAAACATGTTTTTCAATGGCAAAAATCAATGAATATTGTAAATGCACAAACAGTAATATCTCCACATTGCAAAGTGCAATTCTGAAATTTTTTGCTTTTTCCTGCTAATCCTAGCATGATAAAGAAGATTCAAAGAGAGTGAGATGCCAGCTCCTTTCATTCAGTCAGTAGCTTCAAACATTTCTGGTATATGAAAAACATGTTTTTCAATGGCAAAAATCAATGAATATTGTAAAAGCACAAACAGTAATATCTCCACATTGCACGGTGCAATTCTGAAATTTTTAGCTTTTTCCTGTTAATCCTAGCATGATAAAGAAGATTCAAAGAGAGTGAGATGCCAGCTCCTTTCATTCAGTCAGTAGCTTCAAACATTTCTGGTATATGAAAAACATGTTTTTCAATGGCAAAAATCAATGAATATTGTAAATGCACAAACAGTAATATCTCCACATTGCAAAGTGCAATTCTGAAATTTTTTGCTTTTTCCTGCTAATCCTAGCATGATAAAGAAGATTCAAAGAGAGTGAGATGCCAGCTCCTTTCATTCAGTCAGTAGCTTCAAACATTTCTGGTATATGAAAAACATGTTTTTCAATGGCAAAAATCAATGAATATTGTAAAAGCACAAACAGTAATATCTCCACATTGCACGGTGCAATTCTGAAATTTTTAGATTTTTCCTGTTAATCCTAGCATGATAAAGAAGATTCAAAGAGAGTGAGATGCCAGCTCCTTTCATTCAGTCAGTAGCTTCAAACATTTCTGGTATATGAAAAACATGTTTTTCAATGGCAAAAATCAATGAATATTGTAAATGCACAAACAGTAATATCTCCACATTGCAAGGTGCAATTCTGAAATTTTTTGCTTTTTCCTGCTAATCCTAGCATGATAAAGAAGATTCAAAGAGAGTGAGATGCCAGCTCCTTTCATTCAGTCAGTAGCTTCAAACATTTCTGGTATATGAAAAACATGTTTTTCAATGGCAAAAATCAATGAATATTGTAAATGCACAAACAGTAATATCTCCACATTGCACGGTGCAATTCTGAAATTTTTAGCTTTTTCCTGTTAATCCTAGCATGATAAAGAAGATTCAAAGAGAGTGAGATGCCAGCTCCTTTCATTCAGTCAGTAGCTTCAAACATTTCTGGTATATGAAAAACATGTTTTTCAATGGCAAAAATCAATGAATATTGTAAATGCACAAACAGTAATATCTCCACATTGCAAGGTGCAATTCTGAAATTTTTTGCTTTTTCCTGTTAATCCTAGCATGATAAAGAAGATTCAAAGAGAGTGAGATGCCAGCTCCTTTCATTCAGTCAGTAGCTTCAAACATTTCTGGTATATGAAAAACATGTTTTTCAATGGCAAAAATCAATGAATATTGTAAATGCACAAACAGTAATATCTCCACATTGCACGGTGCAATTCTGAAATTTTTAGCTTTTTCCTGTTAATCCTAGCATGATAAAGAAGATTCAAAGAGAGTGAGATGCCAGCTCCTTTCATTCAGTCAGTAGCTTCAAACATTTCTGGTATATCAAAAACATGTTTTTCAATGGCAAAAATCAATGAATATTGTAAATGCACAAACAGTAATATCTCCACATTGCAAGGTGCAATTCTGAAATTTTTTGCTTTTTCCTGTTAATCCTAGCATGATAAAGAAGATTCAAAGAGAGTGAGATGCCAGCTCCTTTCATTCAGTCAGTAGCTTCAAACATTTCTGGTATATGAAAAACGTTTTTCAATGGCAAAAATCAATGAATATTGTAAATGCACAAACTAATATCTCCACATTGCAAGGTGCAATTCTGAAATTTTTTGCTTTTTCCTGTTAATCCTAGCATGATAAAGAAGATTCAAAGAGAGTGAGATGCCAGCTCCTTTCATTCAGTCAGTAGCTTCAAACATTTCTGGTATATGAAAAACGTTTTTCAATGGCAAAAATCAATGAATATTGTAAATGCACAAACAGTAATATCTCCGCATTGCAAGGTGCAATTCTGAAATTTTTTGCTTTTTCCTGCTAATCCTAGCATGATAAAGAAGATTCAAAGAGAGTGAGATGCCAGCTCCTTTCATTCAGTCAGTAGCTTCAAACATTTCTGGTATATGAAAAACATGTTTTTCAATGGCAAAAATCAATGAATATTGTAAATGCACAAACAGTAATATCTCCACATTGCAAGGTGCAATTCTGAAATTTTTTGCTTTTTCCTGTTAATCCTAGCATGATAAAGAAGATTCAAAGAGAGTGAGATGCCAGCTCCTTTCATTCAATCAGTAGCTTCAAACATTTCTGGTATATGAAAAACATGTTTTTCAATGGCAAAAATCAATGAATATTGTAAATGCACAAACAGTAATATCTCCGCATTGCAAGGTGCAATTCTGAAATTTTTTGCTTTTTCCTGCTAATCCTAGCATGATAAAGAAGATTCAAAGAGAGTGAGATGCCAGCTCCTTTCATTCAGTCAGTAGCTTCAAACATTTCTGGTATATGAAAAACATGTTTTTCAATGGCAAAAATCAATGAATATTGTAAATGCACAAACAGTAATATCTCCACATTGCACGGTGCAATTCTGAAATTTTTAGCTTTTTCCTGCTAATCCTAGCATGATAAAGAAGATTCAAAGAGAGTGAGATGCCAGCTCCTTTCATTCAGTCAGTAGCTTCAAACATTTCTGGTATATGAAAAACATGTTTTTCAATGGCAAAAATCAATGAATATTGTAAATGCACAAACAGTAATATCTCCACATTGCACGGTGCAATTCTGAAATTTTTAGCTTTTTCCTGTTAATCCTAGCATGATAAAGAAGATTCAAAGAGAGTGAGATGCCAGCTCCTTTCATTCAGTCAGTAGCTTCAAACATTTCTGGTATATGAAAAACATGTTTTTCAATGGCAAAAATCAATGAATATTGTAAATGCACAAACAGTAATATCTCCACATTGCACGGTGCAATTCTGAAATTTTTAGCTTTTTCCTGTTAATCCTAGCATGATAAAGAAGATTCAAAGAGAGTGAGATGCCAGCTCCTTTCATTCAGTCAGTAGCTTCAAACATTTCTGGTATATGAAAAACATGTTTTTCAATGGCAAAAATCAATGAATATTGTAAATGCACAAACAGTAATATCTCCACATTGCAAGGTGCAATTCTGAAATTTTTTGCTTTTTCCTGTTAAGCCTAGCATGATAAAGAAGATTCAAAGAGAGTGAGATGCCAGCTCCTTTCATTCAGTCAGTAGCTTCAAACATTTCTGGTATATGAAAAACATGTTTTTCAATGGCAAAAATCAATGAATATTGTAAATGCACAAACAGTAATATCTCCACATTGCAAGGTGCAATTCTGAAATTTTTTGCTTTTTCCTGCTAATCCTAGCATGATAAAGAAGATTCAAAGAGAGTGAGATGCCAGCTCCTTTTATTCAGTCAGTAGCTTCAAACATTTCTGGTATATGAAAAACGTTTTTCAATGGCAAAAATCAATGAATATTGTAAATGCACAAACAGTAATATCTCCACATTGCACGGTGCAATTCTGAAATTTTTAGCTTTTTCCTGTTAATCCTAGCATGATAAAGAAGATTCAAAGAGAGTGAGATGCCAGCTCCTTTCATTCAGTCAGTAGCTTCAAACATTTCTGGTATATGAAAAACATGTTTTTCAATGGCAAAAATCAATGAATATTGTAAATGCACAAACAGTAATATCTCCACATTGCAAAGTGCAATTCTGAAATTTTTTGCTTTTTCCTGCTAATCCTAGCATGATAAAGAAGATTCAAAGAGAGTGAGATGCCAGCTCCTTTCATTCAGTCAGTAGCTTCAAACATTTCTGGTATATGAAAAACATGTTTTTCAATGGCAAAAATCAATGAATATTGTAAATGCACAAACAGTAATATCTCCACATTGCAAGGTGCAATTCTGAAATTTTTTGCTTTTTCCTGTTAATCCTAGCATGATAAAGAAGATTCAAAGAGAGTGAGATGCCAGCTCCTTTCATTCAATCAGTAGCTTCAAACATTTCTGGTATATGAAAAACATGTTTTTCAATGGCAAAAATCAATGAATATTGTAAATGCACAAACAGTAATATCTCCGCATTGCAAGGTGCAATTCTGAAATTTTTTGCTTTTTCCTGCTAATCCTAGCATGATAAAGAAGATTCAAAGAGAGTGAGATGCCAGCTCCTTTCATTCAGTCAGTAGCTTCAAACATTTCTGGTATATGAAAAACATGTTTTTCAATGGCAAAAATCAATGAATATTGTAAATGCACAAACAGTAATATATCCACATTGCACGGTGCAATTCTGAAATTTTTAGCTTTTTCCTGCTAATCCTAGCATGATAAAGAAGATTCAAAGAGAGTGAGATGCCAGCTCCTTTCATTCAGTCAGTAGCTTCAAACATTTCTGGTATATGAAAAACATGTATTTCAATGGCAAAAATCAATGAATATTGTAAATGCACAAACAGTAATATCTCCACATTGCACGGTGCAATTCTGAAATTTTTAGCTTTTCCTGTTAATCCTAGCATGATAAAGAAGATTCAAAGAGAGTGAGATGCCAGCTCCTTTCATTCAGTCAGTAGCTTCAAACATTTCTGGTATATGAAAAACATGTTTTTCAATGGCAAAAATCAATGAATATTGTAAATGCACAAACAGTAATATCTCCACATTGCACGGTGCAATTCTGAAATTTTTAGCTTTTTCCTGTTAATCCTAGCATGATAAAGAAGATTCAAAGAGAGTGAGATGCCAGCTCCTTTCATTCAGTCAGTAGCTTCAAACATTTCTGGTATATGAAAAACATGTTTTTCAATGGCAAAAATCAATGAATATTGTAAATGCACAAACAGTAATATCTCCACATTGCAAGGTGCAATTCTGAAATTTTTTGCTTTTTCCTGCTAATCCTAGCATGATAAAGAAGATTCAAAGAGAGTGAGATGCCAGCTCCTTTTATTCAGTCAGTAGCTTCAAACATTTCTGGTATATGAAAAACGTTTTTCAATGGCAAAAATCAATGAATATTGTAAATGCACAAACAGTAATATCTCCACATTGCACGGTGCAATTCTGAAATTTTTAGCTTTTTCCTCTTAATCCTAGCATGATAAAGAAGATTCAAAGAGAGTGAGATGCCAGCTCCTTTCATTCAGTCAGTAGCTTCAAACATTTCTGGTATATGAAAAACATGTTTTTCAATGGCAAAAATCAATGAATATTGTAAATGCACAAACAGTAATATCTCCACATTGCAAAGTGCAATTCTGAAATTTTTTGCTTTTTCCTGCTAATCCTAGCATGATAAAGAAGATTCAAAGAGAGTGAGATGCCAGCTCCTTTCATTCAGTCAGTAGCTTCAAACATTTCTGGTATATGAAAAACATGTTTTTCAATGGCAAAAATCAATGAATATTGTAAATGCACAAACAGTAATATCTCCACATTGCAAGGTGCAATTCTGAAATTTTTTGCTTTTTCCTGTTAATCCTAGCATGATAAAGAAGATTCAAAGAGAGTGAGATGCCAGCTCCTTTCATTCAATCAGTAGCTTCAAACATTTCTGGTATATGAAAAACATGTTTTTCAATGGCAAAAATCAATGAATATTGTAAATGCACAAACAGTAATATCTCCGCATTGCAAGGTGCAATTCTGAAATTTTTTGCTTTTTCCTGCTAATCCTAGCATGATAAAGAAGATTCAAAGAGAGTGAGATGCCAGCTCCTTTCATTCAGTCAGTAGCTTCAAACATTTCTGGTATATGAAAAACATGTTTTTCAATGGCAAAAATCAATGAATATTGTAAATGCACAAACAGTAATATCTCCACATTGCACGGTGCAATTCTGAAATTTTTAGCTTTTTCCTGCTAATCCTAGCATGATAAAGAAGATTCAAAGAGAGTGAGATGCCAGCTCCTTTCATTCAGTCAGTAGCTTCAAACATTTCTGGTATATGAAAAACATGTTTTTCAATGGCAAAAATCAATGAATATTGTAAATGCACAAACAGTAATATCTCCACATTGCACGGTGCAATTCTGAAATTTTTAGCTTTTTCCTGTTAATCCTAGCATGATAAAGAAGATTCAAAGAGAGTGAGATGCCAGCTCCTTTCATTCAGTCAGTAGCTTCAAACATTTCTGGTATATGAAAAACATGTTTTTCAATGGCAAAAATCAATGAATATTGTAAATGCACAAACAGTAATATCTCCACATTGCACGGTGCAATTCTGAAATTTTTAGCTTTTTCCTGTTAATCCTAGCATGATAAAGAAGATTCAAAGAGAGTGAGATGCCAGCTCCTTTCATTCAGTCAGTAGCTTCAAACATTTCTGGTATATGAAAAACATGTTTTTCAATGGCAAAAATCAATGAATATTGTAAATGCACAAACAGTAATATCTCCACATTGCAAGGTGCAATTCTGAAATTTTTTGCTTTTTCCTGTTAATCCTAGCATGATAAAGAAGATTCAAAGAGAGTGAGATGCCAGCTCCTTTCATTCAGTCAGTAGCTTCAAACATTTCTGGTATATGAAAAACATGTTTTTCAATGGCAAAAATCAATGAATATTGTAAATGCACAAACAGTAATTTCTCCGCATTGCAAGGTGCAATTCTGAAATTTTTTGCTTTTTCCTGCTCCTCTTAGCATGATAAAGAAGATTCAAAGAGAGTGAGATGCCAGCTCCTTTCATTCAGTCAGTAGCTTCAAACATTTCTGGTATATGAATAACATGATGTTTTTCAATGGCAAAAATCAATGAATATTGTAAATGCACAAACAGTAATTTCTCCGCATTGCAAGGTGCAAGTCTGAAATTTTTTGCTTTTTACTGCTCCTCTTAGCATGATAAAGAAGATTCAAAGAGAGTGAGATGCCAGCTACTTTCATTCAGTCAGTAGCTTCAATCATTTCTGGACGTTTTTCAATGGTAAAAATCAATGAATATTGTAAATGCACAAACAGTAATTTCTCCACATTGCAAGGTGCAATTCTGAAATTTTTTGCTTTTTCCTGCTCCTCTTAGCATGATAAAGAAGATTCAAAGAGAGTGAGATGCCAGCTCCTTTCATTCAGTCAGTAGCTTCAAACATTTCTGGTATATGAATAACATGTTTTTCAATGGCAAAAATCAATGAATATTGTAAATGCACAAACAGTAATTTCTCCGCATTGCAAGGTGCAATTCTGAAATTTTTTGCTTTATCCTGCTCCTCTTAGCATGATAAAGAAGATTCAAAGAGAGTGAGATGCCAGCTCCTTTCATTCAGTCAGTAGCTTCAATCATTTCTGGATGTTTTTCAATGGCAAAAATCAATGAATATTGTAAATGCACAAACTGTAATTTCTCCGCATTGCAAGGTGCAATTCTGAAATTTTTTGCTTTTTCCTGCTCCTCTTAGCATGATAAAGAAGATTCAAAGAGAGTGAGATGCCAGCTCCTTTCATTCAGTCAGTAGCTTCAAACATTTCTGGTATATGAATAACATGTTTTTCAATGGTAAAAATCAATGAATATTGTAAATGCACAAACAGTAATTTCTCCGCAATGCAAGGTGCAATTCTGAAATTTTTTGCTTTTTCCCGCTCCTCTTAGCATGATAAAGAAGATTCAAAGAGAGTGAGGTGCCAGCTCCTTTCATTCAGTCAGTAGCTTCAAACATTTCTGGTATATGAATAACATGTTTTTCAATGGCAAAAATCAATGAATATTGTAAATGCACAAACAGTAATTTCTCCGCATTGCAAGGTGCAATTCTGAAATTTTTTGATTTTTCCTGCTCCTCTTAGCATGATAAAGAAAATTCAAAGAGAGTGAGATGCCGGCTCCTTTCATTCAGTCAGTAGCTTCAATCATTTCTGGACGTTTTTCAATGGCAAAAATCAATGAATATTGTAAATGCACAAACAGTAATTTCTCCGCATTGCAAGGTGCAATTCTGAAATTTTTTGCTTTTTCCTGCTCCTCTTAGCATGATAAAGAAGATTCAAAGAGAGTGAGATGCCAGCTCCTTTCATTCAGTCAGTAGCTTCAAACATTTCTGGTATATGAATAACATGATGTTTTTCAATGGCAAAAATCAATGAATATTGTAAATGCACAAACAGTAATTTCTCCGCATTGCAAGGTGCAATTCTGAAATTTTTTGCTTTTTCCTGCTCCTCTTAGCATGATAAAGAAGATTCAAAGAGAGTGAGATGCCAGCTCCTTTCATTCAGTCAGTAGCTTCAAACATTTCTGGTATATGAATAACATGATGTTTTTCAATGGCAAAAATCAATGAATATTGTAAATGCACAAACAGTAATTTCTCCGCATTGCAAGGTGCAATTCTGAAATTTTTTGCTTTTTCCTGCTCCTCTTAGCATGATAAAGAAGATTCAAAGAGAGTGACATGCCAGCTCCTTTCATTCAGTCAGTAGCTTCAATCATTTCTGGATGTTTTTCAATGGCAAAAATCAATGAATATTGTAAATGCACAAACTGTAATTTCTCCGCATTGCAAGGTGCAATTCTGAAATTTTTTGCTTTTTCCTGCTCCTCTTAGTATGATAAAGAAGATTCAAAGAGAGTGAGATGCCAGCTCCTTTCATTCAGTCAGTAGCTTCAATCATTTCTGGACGTTTTTCAGTGGCAAAAATCAATGAATATTGTAAATGCACAAACAGTAATTTCTCCGCATTGCAAGGTGCAATTCTGAAATTTTTTGCTTTTTCCCGCTCCTCTTAGCATGATAAAGAAGATACAAAGAGAGTGATGTGCCAGCTCCTTTCATTCAGTCAGTAGCTTCAAACATTTCTGGTATATGAATAACATGTTTTTCAATGGCAAAAATCAATGAATATTGTAAATGCACAAACAGTAATTTCTCCGCATTGCAAGGTGCAATTCTGAAATTTTTTGCTTTTTCCTGCTCCTCTTAGCATGATAAAGAAGATTCAAAGAGAGTGAGATGCCAGCTCCTTTCATTCAGTCAGTAGCTTCAAACATTTCTGGTATATGAATAACATGATGTTTTTCAATGGCAAAAATCAATGAATATTGTAAATGCACAAACAGTAATTTCTCCGCATTGCAAGGTGCAAGTCTGAAATTTTTTGCTTTTTCCTGCTCCTCTTAGCATGATAAAGAAGATTCAAAGAGAGTGAGATGCCAGTTACTTTCATTCAGTCAGTAGCTTCAATCATTTCTGGACGTTTTTCAATGGTAAAAATCAATGAATATTGTAAATGCACAAACAGTAATTTCTCCACATTGCAAGGTGCAATTCTGAAATTTTTTGCTTTTTCCTGCTCCTCTTAGCATGATAAAGAAGATTCAAAGAGAGTGAGATGCCAGCTCCTTTCATTCAGTCAGTAGCTTCAAACATTTCTGGTATATGAATAACATGATGTTTTTCAATGGCAAAAATCAATGAATATTGTAAATGCACAAACAGTAATTTCTCCGCATTGCAAGGTGCAATTCTGAAATTTTTTGCTTTTTCCTGCTCCTCTTAGCATGATAAAGAAGATTCAAAGAGAGTGAGATGCCAGCTCCTTTCATTCAGTCAGTAGCTTCAAACATTTCTGGTATATGAATAACATGATGTTTTTCAATGGCAAAAATCAATGAATATTGTAAATGCACAAACAGTAATTTCTCCGCATTGCAAGGTGCAATTCTGAAATTTTTTGCTTTTTCCTGCTCCTCTTAGCATGATAAAGAAGATTCAAAGAGAGTGAGATGCCAGCTCCTTTCATTCAGTCAGTAGCTTCAATCATTTCTGGATGTTTTTCAATGGCAAAAATCAATGAATATTGTAAATGCACAAACAGTAATTTCTCCGCATTGCAAGGTGCAATTCTGAAATTTTTTGCTTTTTCCTGCTCCTCTTAGCATGATAAAGAAGATTCAAAGAGAGTGAGATGTCAGCTCCTTTCATTCAGTCAGTAGCTTCAAACATTTCTGGTATATGAATAACATGATGTTTTTCAATGGCAAAAATCAATGAATATTGTAAATGCACAAACAGTAATTTCTCCGCATTGCAAGGTGCAATTCTGAAATTTTTTGCTTTTTCCTGCTCCTCTTAGCATGATAAAGAAGATTCAAAGAGAGTGAGATGCCAGCTCCTTTCATTCAGTCAGTAGCTTCAATCATTTCTGGATGTTTTTCAATGGCAAAAATCAATGAATATTGTAAATGCACAAACAGTAATTTCTCCGCATTGCAAGGTGCAATTCTGAAATTTTTTGCTTTTTCCTGCTCCTCTTAGCATGATAAAGAAGATTCAAAGAGAGTGAGATGCCAGCTCCTTTCGTTCAGTCAGTAGCTTCAATCATTTCTGGACGTTTTTCAATGGCAAAAATCATTGAATATTATAAATGCACAAACAGTAATTTCTCCGCATTGCAAGGTGCAATTCTGAAATTTTTTACTTTTTCCTGCTCCTCTTAGCATGATAAAGAAGATTCAAAGAGAGTGAGATGCCAGCTCCTTTCATTCAGTCAGTAGCTTCAATCATTTCTGGTATATGAATAACATGATGTTTTTCAATGGCAAAAATCAATGAATATTGTAAATGCACAAACAGTAATTTCTCCGCATTGCAAGGTGCAATTCTGAAATTTTTTGCTTTTTCCTGCTCCTCTTAGCATGATAAAGAAGATTCAAAGAGAGTGAGATGCCAGCTCCTTTCATTCAGTCAGTAGCTTCAATCATTTCTGGACGTTTTTCAATGGCAAAAATCAATGAATATTGTAAATGCACAAACTGTAATTTCTCCGCATTGCAAGGTGCAATTCTGAAATTTTTTGCTTTTTCCTGCTCCTCTTAGCATGATAAACAAGATTCAAAGAGAGTGAGATGCCAGTTCCTTTCATTCAGTCAGTAGCTTCAATCATTTCTGGATGTTTTTCAATGGCAAAAATCAATGAATATTGTAAATGCACAAACAGTAATTTCTCCGCATTGCAAGGTGCAATTCTGAAATTTTTTGCTTTTTCCTGCTCCTCTTAGCATGATAAAGAAGATTCAAAGAGAGTGAGATGCCAGCTCCTTTCATTCAGTCAGTAGCTTCAATCATTTCTGGATGTTTTTCAATGGCAAAAATCAATGAATATTGTAAATTCACAAACAGTAATTTCTCCGCATTGCAAGGTGCAATTCTGAAATTTTTTGCTTTTTCCTGCTCCTCTTAGCATGATAAAGAAGATTCAAAGAGAGTGAGATGCCAGCTCCTTTCATTCAGTCAGTAGCTTCAAACATTTCTTTTATATGAATAACATGATGTTTTTCAATGGCAAAAATCAATGAATATTGTAAATGCACAAACAGTAATTTCTCCGCATTGCAAGGTGCAATTCTGAAATTTTTTGCTTTTTCCTGCTCCTCTTAGCATGATAAAGAAGATTCAAAGAGAGTGAGATGCCAGCTCCTTTCATTCAGTCAGTAGCTTCAATCATTTCTGGACGTTTTTCAATGGCAAAAATCAATGAATATTGTAAATGCACAAACAGTAATTTCTCCGCATTGCAAGGTGCAATTCTGAAATTTTTTACTTTTTCCTGCTCCTCTTAGCATGATAAAGAAGATTCAAAGAGAGTGAGATGCCAGCTCCTTTCATTCAGTCAGTAGCTTCAATCATTTCTGGTATATGAATAACATGATGTTTTTCAATCGCAAAAATCAATGAATATTGTAAATGCACAAACAGTAATTTCTCCGCATTGCAAGGTGCAATTCTGAAATTTTTTGCTTTTTCCTGCTCCGCTTAGCATGATAAAGAAGATTCAAAGAGAGTGAGATGCCAGCTCCTTTCATTCAGTCAGTAGCTTCAATCATTTCTGGATGTTTTTCAATGGCAAAAATCAATGAATATTGGAAATGCACAAACAGTAATTTCTCCGCATTGCAAGGTGCAATTCTGAAATTTTTTGCTTTTTCCTGCTCCTCTTAGCATGATAAAGAAGATTCAAAGAGAGTGAGATGCCAGCTCCTTTCCTTCAGTCAGTAGCTTCAATCATTTCTGGTATATGAATAACATGATGTTTTTCAATGGCAAAAATCAATGAATTTTGTAAATGCACAAACAGTAATTTCTCCGCATTGCAAAGCGCAATTCTGAATTTTTTTGCTTTTTCCTGCTCCTCTTAGCATGATAAAGAAGATTCAAAGAGAGTGAGATGCCAGCTCCTTTCGTTCAGTCAGTAGCTTCAATCATTTCTGGACATTTTTCAATGGCAAAAATCAATGAATATTGTAAATGCACAAACAGTAATTTCTCCGCATGGCAAGGTGCAATTCTGAAATTTTTTGCTTTTTCCTGCTCCTCTTAGCATGATAAAGAAGATTCAAAGAGAGTGAAATGCCAGCTCCTTTCATTCAGTCAGTAGCTTCAATCATTTCTGGACGTTTTTCAATGGCAAAAATCAATGAATATTGTAAATGCACAAACAGTAATTTCTCCGCATTGCAAGGTGCAATTCTGAAATTTTTTGCTTTTTCCTGCTCCTCTTAGCATGATAAAGAAGATTCAAAGAGAGTGAGATGCCAGCTCCTTTCATTCAGTCAGTAGCTTCAATCATTTCTGGACGTTTTTCAATGGCAAAAATCAATGAATATTGTAAATGCACAAACAGTAATTTCTCCGCATTGCAAGGTGCAATTCTGAAATTTTTTGCTTTTTCCTGCTCCTCTTAGCATGATAAAGAAGATTCAAAGAGAGTGAGATGCCAGCTCCTTTCCTTCAGTCAGTAGCGTCAATCATTTCTGGCATATGAATAACATGATGTTTTTCAATGGCAAAAATCAATGAATTTTGTAAATGCACAAACAGTAATTTCTCCGCATTGCAAGGCGCAATTCTGAAATTTTTTGCTTTTTCCTGCTCCTCTTAGCATGATAAAGAAGATTCAAAGAGAGTGAGATGCCAGCTCCTTTCATTCAGTCAGTAGCTTCAATCATTTCTGGACATTTTTCAATGGCAAAAATCAATGAATATTGTAAATGCACAAACAGTAATTTCTCCGCATTGCAAGGTGCAATTCTGAAATTTTTTGCTTTTTCCTGCTCCTCTTAGCATGATAAAGAAGATTCAAAGAGAGTGAGATGACAGCTCCTTTCATTCAGTCAGTAGCTTCAATCATTTCTGGACGTTTTTCAATGGCAAAAATCAATGAATATTGTAAATGCACAAACAGTAATTTCTCCGCATTGCAAGGTGCAATTCTGAAATTTTTCCTTTTTCCTGCTCCTCTTAGCATGATAAAGAAGATTCAAAGAGAGTGAGGTGCCAGCTCCTTTCATTCAGTCAGGAGCTTCAAACATTTCTGGTATATGAATAACATGTTTTTCAATGGCAAAAATCAATGAATATTGTAAATGCACAAACAGTAATTTCTCCGCATTGCAAGGTGCAATTCTGAAATTTTTTGCTTTTTCCTGCTCCTCTTAGCATGATAAAGAAGATTCAAAGAGAGTGAGATGCCAGCTCCTTTCATTCAGTCAGTAGCTTCAAACATTTCTGGACGTTTTTCAATGGCAAAAATCAATGAATATTGTAAATGCACAAACAGTAATTTCTCCGCATTGCAAGGTGCAATTCTGAAATTTTTTGTTTTTTCCTGCTCCTCTTAGCATGATAAAGAAGATTCAAAGAGAGTGAGATGCCAGCTCCTTTCATTCAGTCAGTAGCTTCAATCATTTCTGGACGTTTTTCAATGGCAAAAATCAATGAATATTGTAAATGCACAAACAGTAATTTCTCCGCATTGCAAGGTGCAATTCTGAAATTTTTTGCTTTTTCCTGCTCCTCTTAGCATGATAAACAAGATTCAAAGAGAGTGAGATGTCAGCTCCTTTCATTCAGTCAGTAGCTTCAATCATTTCTGGATGTTTTTCAATGGCAAAAATCATTGAATATTGTAAATGCACAAACAGTAATTTCTCCGCATTGCAAGGTGCAATTCTAAAATTTTTTACTTTTTCCTGCTCCTCTTAGCATGATAAAGAAGATTCAAAGAGAGTGAGATGCCAGCTCCTTTCATTCACTCAGTAGCTTCAATCATTTCTGGTATATGAATAACATGATGTTTTTCAATCGCAAAAATCAATGAATATTGTAAATGCACAAACAGTAATTTCTCCGCATTGCAAGGTGCAATTCTGAAATTTTTTGCTTTTTCCTGCTCCTCTTAGCATGATAAAGAAGATTCAAAGAGAGTGACATGCCAGCTCCTTTCATTCAGTCAGTAGCTTCAATCATTTCTGGATGTTTTTCAATGGCAAAAATCAATGAATATTGTAAATGCACAAACTGTAATTTCTCCGCATTGCAAGGTGCAATTCTGAAATTTTTTGCTTTTTCCTGCTCCTCTTAGTATGATAAAGAAGATTCAAAGAGAGTGAGATGCCAGCTCCTTTCATTCAGTCAGTAGCTTCAATCATTTCTGGACGTTTTTCAGTGGCAAAAATCAATGAATATTGTAAATGCACAAACAGTAATTTCTCCGCATTGCAAGGTGCAATTCTGAAATTTTTTGCTTTTTCCCGCTCCTCTTAGCATGATAAAGAAGATACAAAGAGAGTGATGTGCCAGCTCCTTTCATTCAGTCAGTAGCTTCAAACATTTCTGGTATATGAATAACATGTTTTTCAATGGCAAAAATCAATGAATATTGTAAATGCACAAACAGTAATTTCTCCGCATTGCAAGGTGCAATTCTGAAATTTTTTGATTTTTCCTGCTCCTCTTAGCATGATAAAGAAGATTCAAAGAGAGTGAGATGCCAGCTCCTTTCATTCAGTCAGTAGCTTCAATCATTTCTGGACGTTTTTCAATGGCAAAAATCAATGAATATTGTAAATGCACAAACAGTAATTTCTCCGCATTGCAAGGTGCAATTCTGAAATTTTTTGCTTTTTCCTGCTCCTCTTAGCATGATAAAGAAGATTCAAAGAGAGTGAGATGCCAGCTCCTTTCATTCAGTCAGTAGCTTCAAACATTTCTGGTATATGAATAACATGATGTTTTTCAATGGCAAAAATCAATGAATATTGTAAATGCACAAACAGTAATTTCTCCGCATTGCAAGGTGCAAGTCTGAAATTTTTTGCTTTTTCCTGCTCCTCTTAGCATGATAAAGAAGATTCAAAGAGAGTGAGATGCCAGTTACTTTCATTCAGTCAGTAGCTTCAATCATTTCTGGACGTTTTTCAATGGTAAAAATCAATGAATATTGTAAATGCACAAACAGTAATTTCTCCACATTGCAAGGTGCAATTCTGAAATTTTTTGCTTTTTCCTGCTCCTCTTAGCATGATAAAGAAGATTCAAAGAGAGTGAGATGCCAGCTCCTTTCATTCAGTCAGTAGCTTCAAACATTTCTGGTATATGAATAACATGATGTTTTTCAATGGCAAAAATCAATGAATATTGTAAATGCACAAACAGTAATTTCTCCGCATTGCAAGGTGCAATTCTGAAATTTTTTGCTTTTTCCTGCTCCTCTTAGCATGATAAAGAAGATTCAAAGAGAGTGAGATGCCAGCTCCTTTCATTCAGTCAGTAGCTTCAAACATTTCTGGTATATGAATAACATGATGTTTTTCAATGGCAAAAATCAATGAATATTGTAAATGCACAAACAGTAATTTCTCCGCATTGCAAGGTGCAATTCTGAAATTTTTTGCTTTTTCCTGCTCCTCTTAGCATGATAAAGAAGATTCAAAGAGAGTGAGATGCCAGCTCCTTTCATTCAGTCAGTAGCTTCAATCATTTCTGGATGTTTTTCAATGGCAAAAATCAATGAATATTGTAAATGCACAAACAGTAATTTCTCCGCATTGCAAGGTGCAATTCTGAAATTTTTTGCTTTTTCCTGCTCCTCTTAGCATGATAAAGAAGATTCAAAGAGAGTGAGATGTCAGCTCCTTTCATTCAGTCAGTAGCTTCAAACATTTCTGGTATATGAATAACATGATGTTTTTCAATGGCAAAAATCAATGAATATTGTAAATGCACAAACAGTAATTTCTCCGCATTGCAAGGTGCAATTCTGAAATTTTTTGCTTTTTCCTGCTCCTCTTAGCATGATAAAGAAGATTCAAAGAGAGTGAGATGCCAGCTCCTTTCATTCAGTCAGTAGCTTCAATCATTTCTGGATGTTTTTCAATGGCAAAAATCAATGAATATTGTAAATGCACAAACAGTAATTTCTCCGCATTGCAAGGTGCAATTCTGAAATTTTTTGCTTTTTCCTGCTCCTCTTAGCATGATAAAGAAGATTCAAAGAGAGTGAGATGCCAGCTCCTTTCGTTCAGTC
Source organism: Phyllobates terribilis (assembly GCF_046119375.1). Lineage (NCBI taxonomy): Eukaryota > Metazoa > Chordata > Amphibia > Anura > Dendrobatidae > Phyllobates > Phyllobates terribilis. Next base: position 57,089 of record NW_027365693.1, on the reverse strand, counting down.
AGTAGCTTCAATCATTTCTGGACGTTTTTCAATGGCAAAAATCATTGAATATTATAAATGCAGAAACAGTAATTTCTCCGCATTGCAAGGTGCAATTCTGAAATTTTTTACTTTTTCCTGCTCCTCTTAGCATGATAAAGAAGATTCAAAGAGAGTGAGATGCCAGCTCCTTTCATTCAGTCAGTAGCTTCAATCATTTCTGGTATATGAATAACATGATGTTTTTCAATGGCAAAAATCAATGAATATTGTAAATGCACAAACAGTAATTTCTCCGCATTGCAAGGTGCAATTCTGAAATTTTTTGCTTTTTCCTGCTCCTCTTAGCATGATAAAGAAGATTCAAAGAGAGTGAGATGCCAGCTCCTTTCATTCAGTCAGTAGCTTCAATCATTTCTGGACGTTTTTCAATGGCAAAAATCAATGAATATTGTAAATGCACAAACTGTAATTTCTCCGCATTGCAAGGTGCAATTCTGAAATTTTTTGCTTTTTCCTGCTCCTCTTAGCATGATAAACAAGATTCAAAGAGAGTGAGATGCCAGTTCCTTTCATTCAGTCAGTAGCTTCAATCATTTCTGGATGTTTTTCAATGGCAAAAATCAATGAATATTGTAAATGCACAAACAGTAATTTCTCCGCATTGCAAGGTGCAATTCTGAAATTTTTTGCTTTTTCCTGCTCCTCTTAGCATGATAAAGAAGATTCAAAGAGAGTGAGATGCCAGCTCCTTTCATTCAGTCAGTAGCTTCAATCATTTCTGGATGTTTTTCAATGGCAAAAATCAATGAATATTGTAAATTCACAAACAGTAATTTCTCCGCATTGCAAGGTGCAATTCTGAAATTTTTTGCTTTTTCCTGCTCCTCTTAGCATGATAAAGAAGATTCAAAGAGAGTGAGATGCCAGCTCCTTTCATTCAGTCAGTAGCTTCAAACATTTCTTTTATATGAATAACATGATGTTTTTCAATGGCAAAAATCAATGAATATTGTAAATGCACAAACAGTAATTTCTCCGCATTGCAAGGTGCAATTCTGAAATTTTTTGCTTTTTCCTGCTCCTCTTAGCATGATAAAGAAGATTCAAAGAGAGTGAGATGCCAGCTCCTTTCATTCAGTCAGTAGCTTCAATCATTTCTGGACGTTTTTCAATGGCAAAAATCAATGAATATTGTAAATGCACAAACAGTAATTTCTCCGCATTGCAAGGTGCAATTCTGAAATTTTTTACTTTTTCCTGCTCCTCTTAGCATGATAAAGAAGATTCAAAGAGAGTGAGATGCCAGCTCCTTTCATTCAGTCAGTAGCTTCAATCATTTCTGGTATATGAATAACATGATGTTTTTCAATCGCAAAAATCAATGAATATTGTAAATGCACAAACAGTAATTTCTCCGCATTGCAAGGTGCAATTCTGAAATTTTTTGCTTTTTCCTGCTCCGCTTAGCATGATAAAGAAGATTCAAAGAGAGTGAGATGCCAGCTCCTTTCATTCAGTCAGTAGCTTCAATCATTTCTGGATGTTTTTCAATGGCAAAAATCAATGAATATTGGAAATGCACAAACAGTAATTTCTCCGCATTGCAAGGTGCAATTCTGAAATTTTTTGCTTTTTCCTGCTCCTCTTAGCATGATAAAGAAGATTCAAAGAGAGTGAGATGCCAGCTCCTTTCCTTCAGTCAGTAGCTTCAATCATTTCTGGTATATGAATAACATGATGTTTTTCAATGGCAAAAATCAATGAATTTTGTAAATGCACAAACAGTAATTTCTCCGCATTGCAAAGCGCAATTCTGAATTTTTTTGCTTTTTCCTGCTCCTCTTAGCATGATAAAGAAGATTCAAAGAGAGTGAGATGCCAGCTCCTTTCGTTCAGTCAGTAGCTTCAATCATTTCTGGACATTTTTCAATGGCAAAAATCAATGAATATTGTAAATGCACAAACAGTAATTTCTCCGCATGGCAAGGTGCAATTCTGAAATTTTTTGCTTTTTCCTGCTCCTCTTAGCATGATAAAGAAGATTCAAAGAGAGTGAAATGCCAGCTCCTTTCATTCAGTCAGTAGCTTCAATCATTTCTGGACGTTTTTCAATGGCAAAAATCAATGAATATTGTAAATGCACAAACAGTAATTTCTCCGCATTGCAAGGTGCAATTCTGAAATTTTTTGCTTTTTCCTGCTCCTCTTAGCATGATAAAGAAGATTCAAAGAGAGTGAGATGCCAGCTCCTTTCATTCAGTCAGTAGCTTCAATCATTTCTGGACGTTTTTCAATGGCAAAAATCAATGAATATTGTAAATGCACAAACAGTAATTTCTCCGCATTGCAAGGTGCAATTCTGAAATTTTTTGCTTTTTCCTGCTCCTCTTAGCATGATAAAGAAGATTCAAAGAGAGTGAGATGCCAGCTCCTTTCCTTCAGTCAGTAGCGTCAATCATTTCTGGCATATGAATAACATGATGTTTTTCAATGGCAAAAATCAATGAATTTTGTAAATGCACAAACAGTAATTTCTCCGCATTGCAAGGCGCAATTCTGAAATTTTTTGCTTTTTCCTGCTCCTCTTAGCATGATAAAGAAGATTCAAAGAGAGTGAGATGCCAGCTCCTTTCATTCAGTCAGTAGCTTCAATCATTTCTGGACATTTTTCAATGGCAAAAATCAATGAATATTGTAAATGCACAAACAGTAATTTCTCCGCATTGCAAGGTGCAATTCTGAAATTTTTTGCTTTTTCCTGCTCCTCTTAGCATGATAAAGAAGATTCAAAGAGAGTGAGATGACAGCTCCTTTCATTCAGTCAGTAGCTTCAATCATTTCTGGACGTTTTTCAATGGCAAAAATCAATGAATATTGTAAATGCACAAACAGTAATTTCTCCGCATTGCAAGGTGCAATTCTGAAATTTTTCCTTTTTCCTGCTCCTCTTAGCATGATAAAGAAGATTCAAAGAGAGTGAGGTGCCAGCTCCTTTCATTCAGTCAGGAGCTTCAAACATTTCTGGTATATGAATAACATGTTTTTCAATGGCAAAAATCAATGAATATTGTAAATGCACAAACAGTAATTTCTCCGCATTGCAAGGTGCAATTCTGAAATTTTTTGCTTTTTCCTGCTCCTCTTAGCATGATAAAGAAGATTCAAAGAGAGTGAGATGCCAGCTCCTTTCATTCAGTCAGTAGCTTCAAACATTTCTGGACGTTTTTCAATGGCAAAAATCAATGAATATTGTAAATGCACAAACAGTAATTTCTCCGCATTGCAAGGTGCAATTCTGAAATTTTTTGTTTTTTCCTGCTCCTCTTAGCATGATAAAGAAGATTCAAAGAGAGTGAGATGCCAGCTCCTTTCATTCAGTCAGTAGCTTCAATCATTTCTGGACGTTTTTCAATGGCAAAAATCAATGAATATTGTAAATGCACAAACAGTAATTTCTCCGCATTGCAAGGTGCAATTCTGAAATTTTTTGCTTTTTCCTGCTCCTCTTAGCATGATAAACAAGATTCAAAGAGAGTGAGATGTCAGCTCCTTTCATTCAGTCAGTAGCTTCAATCATTTCTGGATGTTTTTCAATGGCAAAAATCATTGAATATTGTAAATGCACAAACAGTAATTTCTCCGCATTGCAAGGTGCAATTCTAAAATTTTTTACTTTTTCCTGCTCCTCTTAGCATGATAAAGAAGATTCAAAGAGAGTGAGATGCCAGCTCCTTTCATTCACTCAGTAGCTTCAATCATTTCTGGTATATGAATAACATGATGTTTTTCAATCGCAAAAATCAATGAATATTGTAAATGCACAAACAGTAATTTCTCCGCATTGCAAGGTGCAATTCTGAAATTTTTTGCTTTTTCCTGCTCCTCTTAGCATGATAAAGAAGATTCAAAGAGAGTGAGATGCCAGCTCCTTTCATTCAGTCAGTAGCTTCAATCATTTCTGGATGTTTTTCAATGGCAAAAATCAATGAATATTGTAAATGCACAAACAGTAATTTCTCCGCATTGCAAGGTGCAATTCTGAAATTTTTTGCTTTTTCCTGCTCCTCTTAGCATGATAAAGAAGATTCAAAGAGAGTGAGATGCCAGCTCCTTTCCTTCAGTCAGTAGCTTCAATCATTTCTGGTATATGAATAACATGATGTTTTTCAATGGCAAAAATCAATGAATTTTGTAAATGCACAAACATTAATTTCTCCGCATTGCAAGGCGCAATTCTGAAATTTTTTGCTTTTTCCTGCTCCTCTTAGCATGATAAAGAAGATTCAAAGAGAGTGAGATGCCAGCTCCTTTCATTCAGTCAGTAGCTTCAATCATTTCTGGACATTTTTCAATGGCAAAAATCAATGAATATTGTAAATGCACAAACAGTAATTTCTCCGCATTGCAAGGTGCAATTCTGAAATTTTTTGCTTTTTCCTGCTCCTCTTAGCATGATAAAGAAGATTCAAAGAGAGTGAGATGCCAGCTCCTTTCATTCAGTCAGTAGCTTCAATCATTTCTGGACGTTTTTCAATGGCAAAAATCAATGAATATTGTAAATGCACAAACAGTAATTTCTCCGCATTGCAAGGTGCAATTCTGAAATTTTTTGCTTTTTCCTGCTCCTCTTAGCATGATAAAGAATATTCAAAGAGAGTGAGATGCCAGCTCCTTTCATTCAGTCAGTACCTTCAATCATTTCTGGACGTTTTTCAATGGCAAAAATCAATGAATATTGTAAATGCACAAACAGTAATTTCTCCGCATTGCAAGGTGCAATTCTGAAATTTTTTGCTTTTTCCTGCTCCTCTTAGCATGATAAAGAAGATTCAAAGAGAGTGAGATGCCAGCTCCTTTCATTCAGTCAGTAGCTTCAATCATTTCTGGACGTTTTTCAATGGCAAAAATCAATGAATATTGTAAATGCACAAACAGTAATTTCTCCGCATTGCAAGGTGCAATTCTGAAATTTTTTGCTTTTTCCTGCTCCTCTTAGCATGATAAAGAAGATTCAAAGAGAGTGAGATGCCAGCTCCTTTCATTCAGTCAGTAGCTTCAAACATTTCTGGTATATGAATAACATGATGTTTTTCAATGGCAAAAATCAATGAATATTGTAAATGCACAAACTAATTTCTCCGCATTGCAAGGTGCAAGTCTGAAATTTTTTGCTTTTTCCTGCTCCTCTTAGCATGATAAAGAAGATTCAAAGACAGTGAGATGCCAGCTACTTTCATTCAGTCAGTAGCTTCAATCATTTCTGGACGTTTTTCAATGGTAAAAATCAATGAATATTGTAAATGCACAAACAGTAATTTCTCCACATTGCAAGGTGCAATTCTGAAATTTTTTGCTTTTTCCTGCTCCTCTTAGCATGATAAAGAAGATTCAAAGAGAGTGAGATGCCAGCTCCTTTCATTCAGTCAGTAGCTTCAAACATTTCTGGTATATGAATAACATGATGTTTTTCAATGGCAAAAATCAATGAATATTGTAATTGCACAAACAGTAATTTCTCCGCATTGCAAGGTGCAATTCTGAAATTTTTTGCTTTTTCCTGCTCCTCTTAGCATGATAAAGAAGATTCAAAGAGAGTGACATGCCAGCTCCTTTCATTCAGTCAGTAGCTTCAATCATTTCTGGATGTTTTTCAATGGCAAAAATCAATGAATATTGTAAATGCACAAACTGTAATTTCTCCGCATTGCAAGGTGCAATTCTGAAATTTTTTGCTTTTTCCTGCTCCTCTTAGTATGATAAAGAAGATTCAAAGAGAGTGAGATGCCAGCTCCTTTCATTCAGTCAGTAGCTTCAATCATTTCTGGACGTTTTTCAGTGGCAAAAATCAATGAATATTGTAAATGCACAAACAGTAATTTCTCCGCATTGCAAGGTGCAATTCTGAAATTTTTTGCTTTTTCCCGCTCCTCTTAGCATGATAAAGAAGATACAAAGAGAGTGATGTGCCAGCTCCTTTCATTCAGTCAGTAGCTTCAAACATTTCTGGTATATGAATAACATGTTTTTCAATGGCAAAAATCAATGAATATTGTAAATGCACAAACAGTAATTTCTCCGCATTGCAAGGTGCAATTCTGAAATTTTTTGATTTTTCCTGCTCCTCTTAGCATACTAAAGAAGATTCAAAGAGAGTGAGATGCAAGCTCCTTTCATTCAGTCAGTAGCTTCAATCATTTCTGGACGTTTTTCAATGGCAAAAATCAATGAATATTGTAAATGCACAAACAGTAATTTCTCCGCATTGCAAGGTGCAATTCTGAAATTTTTTGCTTTTTCCTGCTCCTCTTAGCATGATAAAGAAGATTCAAAGAGAGTGAGATGCCAGCTCCTTTCACTCAGTCAGTAGCTTCAAACATTTCTGGTATATGAATAACATGATGTTTTTCAATGGCAAAAATCAATGAATATTGTAAATGCACAAACAGTAATTTCTCCGCATTGCAAGGTGCAAGTCTGAAATTTTTTGCTTTTTCCTGCTCCTCTTAGCATGATAAAGAAGATTCAAAGAGAGTGAGATGCCAGTTACTTTCATTCAGTCAGTAGCTTCAATCATTTCTGGACGTTTTTCAATGGTAAAAATCAATGAATATTGTAAATGCACAAACAGTAATTTCTCCACATTGCAAGGTGCAATTCTGAAATTTTTTGCTTTTTCCTGCTCCTCTTAGCATGATAAAGAAGATTCAAAGAGAGTGAGATGCCAGCTCCTTTCATTCAGTCAGTAGCTTCAAACATTTCTGGTATATGAATAACATGATGTTTTTCAATGGCAAAAATCAATGAATATTGTAAATGCACAAACAGTAATTTCTCCGCATTGCAAGGTGCAATTCTGAAATTTTTTGCTTTTTCCTGCTCCTCTTAGCATGATAAAGAAGATTCAAAGAGAGTGAGATGCCAGCTCCTTTCATTCAGTCAGTAGCTTCAAACATTTCTGGTATATGAATAACATGATGTTTTTCAATGGCAAAAATCAATGAATATTGTAAATGCACAAACAGTAATTTCTCCGCATTGCAAGGTGCAATTCTGAAATTTTTTGCTTTTTCCTGCTCCTCTTAGCATGATAAAGAAGATTCAAAGAGAGTGAGATGCCAGCTCCTTTCATTCAGTCAGTAGCTTCAATCATTTCTGGATGTTTTTCAATGGCAAAAATCAATGAATATTGTAAATGCACAAACAGTAATTTCTCCGCATTGCAAGGTGCAATTCTGAAATTTTTTGCTTTTTCCTGCTCCTCTTAGCATGATAAAGAAGATTCAAAGAGAGTGAGATGTCAGCTCCTTTCATTCAGTCAGTAGCTTCAAACATTTCTGGTATATGAATAACATGATGTTTTTCAATGGCAAAAATCAATGAATATTGTAAATGCACAAACAGTAATTTCTCCGCATTGCAAGGTGCAATTCTGAAATTTTTTGCTTTTTCCTGCTCCTCTTAGCATGATAAAGAAGATTCAAAGAGAGTGAGATGCCAGCTCCTTTCATTCAGTCAGTAGCTTCAATCATTTCTGGATGTTTTTCAATGGCAAAAATCAATGAATATTGTAAATGCACAAACAGTAATTTCTCCGCATTGCAAGGTGCAATTCTGAAATTTTTTGCTTTTTCCTGCTCCTCTTAGCATGATAAAGAAGATTCAAAGAGAGTGAGATGCCAGCTCCTTTCATTCAGTCAGTAGCTTCAATCATTTCTGGACGTTTTTCAATGGCAAAAATCAATGAATATTGTAAATGCACAAACAGTAATTTCTCCGCATTGCAAGGTGCAATTCTGAAATTTTTTGCTTTTTCCTGCTCCTCTTAGCATGATAAACAAGATTCAAAGAGAGTGAGATGCCAGTTCCTTTCATTCAGTCAGTAGCTTCAATCATTTCTGGATGTTTTTCAATGGCAAAAATCAATGAATATTGTAAATGCACAAACAGTAATTTCTCCGCATTGCAAGGTGCAATTCTGAAATTTTTTGCTTTTTCCTGCTCCTCTTAGCATGATAAAGAAGATTCAAAGAGAGTGAGATGCCAGCTCCTTTCATTCAGTCAGTAGCTTCAATCATTTCTGGACGTTTTTCAATGGCAAAAATCAATGAATATTGTAAATTCACAAACAGTAATTTCTCCGCATTGCAAGGTGCAATTCTGAAATTTTTTGCTTTTTCCTGCTCCTCTTAGCATGATAAAGAAGATTCAAAGAGAGTGAGATGCCAGCTCCTTTCATTCAGTCAGTAGCTTCAAACATTTCTGGTATATGAATAACATGATGTTTTTCAATGGCAAAAATCAATGAATATTGTAAATGCACAAACAGTAATTTCTCCGCATTGCAAGGTGCAATTCTGAAATTTTTTGCTTTTTCCTGCTCCTCTTAGCATGATAAAGAAGATTCAAAGAGAGTGAGATGCCAGCTCCTTTCGTTCAGTCAGTAGCTTCAATCATTTCTGGACGTTTTTCAATGGCAAAAATCATTGAATATTATAAATGCACAAACAGTAATTTCTCCGCATTGCAAGGTGCAATTCTGAAATTTTTTACTTTTTCCTGCTCCTCTTAGCATGATAAAGAAGATTCAAAGAGAGTGAGATGCCAGCTCCTTTCATTCAGTCAGTAGCTTCAATCATTTCTGGTATATGAATAACATGATGTTTTTCAATGGCAAAAATCAATGAATATTGTAAATGCACAAACAGTAATTTCTCCGCATTGCAAGGTGCAATTCTGAAATTTTTTGCTTTTTCCTGCTCCTCTTAGCATGATAAAGAAGATTCAAAGAGAGTGAGATGCCAGCTCCTTTCATTCAGTCAGTAGCTTCAATCATTTCTGGACGTTTTTCAATGGCAAAAATCAATGAATATTGTAAATGCACAAACAGTAATTTCTCCGCATTGCAAGGTGCAATTCTGAAATTTTTTGCTTTTTCCTGCTCCTCTTAGCATGATAAAGAAGATTCAAAGAGAGTGAGATGCCAGCTCCTTTCATTCAGTCAGTAGCTTCAATCATTTCTGGACGTTTTTCAATGGCAAAAATCAATGAATATTGTAAATGCACAAACAGTAATTTCTCCGCATTGCAAGGTGCAATTCTGAAATTTTTTGCTTTTTCCTGCTCCTCTTAGCATGATAAAGAAGATTCAAAGAGAGTGAGATGCCAGCTCCTTTCATTCAGTCAGTAGCTTCAATCATTTCTGGACGTTTTTCAATGGCAAAAATCAATGAATATTGTAAATGCACAAACAGTAATTTCTCCGCATTGCAAGGTGCAATTCTGAAATTTTTTGCTTTTTCCTGCTCCTCTTAGCATGATAAACAAGATTCAAAGAGAGTGAGATGCCAGTTCCTTTCATTCAGTCAGTAGCTTCAATCATTTCTGGATGTTTTTCAATGGCAAAAATCAATGAATATTGTAAATGCACAAACAGTAATTTCTCCGCATTGCAAGGTGCAATTCTGAAATTTTTTGCTTTTTCCTGCTCCTCTTAGCATGATAAAGAAGATTCAAAGAGAGTGAGATGCCAGCTCCTTTCATTCAGTCAGTAGCTTCAATCATTTCTGGACGTTTTTCAATGGCAAAAATCAATGAATATTGTAAATTCACAAACAGTAATTTCTCCGCATTGCAAGGTGCAATTCTGAAATTTTTTGCTTTTTCCTGCTCCTCTTAGCATGATAAAGAAGATTCAAAGAGAGTGAGATGCCAGCTCCTTTCATTCAGTCAGTAGCTTCAAACATTTCTGGTATATGAATAACATGATGTTTTTCAATGGCAAAAATCAATGAATATTGTAAATGCACAAACAGTAATTTCTCCGCATTGCAAGGTGCAATTCTGAAATTTTTTGCTTTTTCCTGCTCCTCTTAGCATGATAAAGAAGATTCAAAGAGAGTGAGATGCCAGCTCCTTTCGTTCAGTCAGTAGCTTCAATCATTTCTGGACGTTTTTCAATGGCAAAAATCATTGAATATTATAAATGCACAAACAGTAATTTCTCCGCATTGCAAGGTGCAATTCTGAAATTTTTTACTTTTTCCTGCTCCTCTTAGCATGATAAAGAAGATTCAAAGAGAGTGAGATGCCAGCTCCTTTCATTCAGTCAGTAGCTTCAATCATTTCTGGTATATGAATAACATGATGTTTTTCAATGGCAAAAATCAATGAATATTGTAAATGCACAAACAGTAATTTCTCCGCATTGCAAGGTGCAATTCTGAAATTTTTTGCTTTTTCCTGCTCCTCTTAGCATGATAAAGAAGATTCAAAGAGAGTGAGATGCCAGCTCCTTTCATTCAGTCAGTAGCTTCAATCATTTCTGGATGTTTTTCAATGGCAAAAATCAATGAATATTGTAAATGCACAAACAGTAATTTCTCCGCATTGCAAGGTGCAATTCTGAAATTTTTTGCTTTTTCCTGCTCCTCTTAGCATGATAAAGAAGATTCAAAGAGAGTGAGATGTCAGCTCCTTTCATTCAGTCAGTAGCTTCAAACATTTCTGGTATATGAATAACATGATGTTTTTCAATGGCAAAAATCAATGAATATTGTAAATGCACAAACAGTAATTTCTCCGCATTGCAAGGTGCAATTCTGAAATTTTTTGCTTTTTCCTGCTCCTCTTAGCATGATAAAGAAGATTCAAAGAGAGTGAGATGCCAGCTCCTTTCATTCAGTCAGTAGCTTCAATCATTTCTGGATGTTTTTCAATGGCAAAAATCAATGAATATTGTAAATGCACAAACAGTAATTTCTCCGCATTGCAAGGTGCAATTCTGAAATTTTTTGCTTTTTCCTGCTCCTCTTAGCATGATAAAGAAGATTCAAAGAGAGTGAGATGCCAGCTCCTTTCATTCAGTCAGTAGCTTCAATCATTTCTGGACGTTTTTCAATGGCAAAAATCAATGAATATTGTAAATGCACAAACAGTAATTTCTCCGCATTGCAAGGTGCAATTCTGAAATTTTTTGCTTTTTCCTGCTCCTCTTAGCATGATAAACAAGATTCAAAGAGAGTGAGATGCCAGTTCCTTTCATTCAGTCAGTAGCTTCAATCATTTCTGGATGTTTTTCAATGGCAAAAATCAATGAATATTGTAAATGCACAAACAGTAATTTCTCCGCATTGCAAGGTGCAATTCTGAAATTTTTTGCTTTTTCCTGCTCCTCTTAGCATGATAAAGAAGATTCAAAGAGAGTGAGATGCCAGCTCCTTTCATTCAGTCAGTAGCTTCAATCATTTCTGGACGTTTTTCAATGGCAAAAATCAATGAATATTGTAAATTCACAAACAGTAATTTCTCCGCATTGCAAGGTGCAATTCTGAAATTTTTTGCTTTTTCCTGCTCCTCTTAGCATGATAAAGAAGATTCAAAGAGAGTGAGATGCCAGCTCCTTTCATTCAGTCAGTAGCTTCAAACATTTCTGGTATATGAATAACATGATGTTTTTCAATGGCAAAAATCAATGAATATTGTAAATGCACAAACAGTAATTTCTCCGCATTGCAAGGTGCAATTCTGAAATTTTTTGCTTTTTCCTGCTCCTCTTAGCATGATAAAGAAGATTCAAAGAGAGTGAGATGCCAGCTCCTTTCGTTCAGTCAGTAGCTTCAATCATTTCTGGACGTTTTTCAATGGCAAAAATCATTGAATATTATAAATGCACAAACAGTAATTTCTCCGCATTGCAAGGTGCAATTCTGAAATTTTTTACTTTTTCCTGCTCCTCTTAGCATGATAAAGAAGATTCAAAGAGAGTGAGATGCCAGCTCCTTTCATTCAGTCAGTAGCTTCAATCATTTCTGGTATATGAATAACATGATGTTTTTCAATGGCAAAAATCAATGAATATTGTAAATGCACAAACAGTAATTTCTCCGCATTGCAAGGTGCAATTCTGAAATTTTTTGCTTTTTCCTGCTCCTCTTAGCATGATAAAGAAGATTCAAAGAGAGTGAGATGCCAGCTCCTTTCATTCAGTCAGTAGCTTCAATCATTTCTGGACGTTTTTCAATGGCAAAAATCAATGAATATTGTAAATGCACAAACAGTAATTTCTCCGCATTGCAAGGTGCAATTCTGAAATTTTTTGCTTTTTCCTGCTCCTCTTAGCATGATAAAGAAGATTCAAAGAGAGTGAGATGCCAGCTCCTTTCATTCAGTCAGTAGCTTCAATCATTTCTGGACGTTTTTCAATGGCAAAAATCAATGAATATTGTAAATGCACAAACAGTAATTTCTCCGCATTGCAAGGTGCAATTCTGAAATTTTTTGCTTTTTCCTGCTCCTCTTAGCATGATAAAGAAGATTCAAAGAGAGTGAGATGCCAGCTCCTTTCATTCAGTCAGTAGCTTCAATCATTTCTGGACGTTTTTCAATGGCAAAAATCAATGAATATTGTAAATGCACAAACAGTAATTTCTCCGCATTGCAAGGTGCAATTCTGAAATTTTTTGCTTTTTCCTGCTCCTCTTAGCATGATAAACAAGATTCAAAGAGAGTGAGATGCCAGTTCCTTTCATTCAGTCAGTAGCTTCAATCATTTCTGGATGTTTTTCAATGGCAAAAATCAATGAATATTGTAAATGCACAAACAGTAATTTCTCCGCATTGCAAGGTGCAATTCTGAAATTTTTTGCTTTTTCCTGCTCCTCTTAGCATGATAAAGAAGATTCAAAGAGAGTGAGATGCCAGCTCCTTTCATTCAGTCAGTAGCTTCAATCATTTCTGGACGTTTTTCAATGGCAAAAATCAATGAATATTGTAAATTCACAAACAGTAATTTCTCCGCATTGCAAGGTGCAATTCTGAAATTTTTTGCTTTTTCCTGCTCCTCTTAGCATGATAAAGAAGATTCAAAGAGAGTGAGATGCCAGCTCCTTTCATTCAGTCAGTAGCTTCAAACATTTCTGGTATATGAATAACATGATGTTTTTCAATGGCAAAAATCAATGAATATTGTAAATGCACAAACAGTAATTTCTCCGCATTGCAAGGTGCAATTCTGAAATTTTTTGCTTTTTCCTGCTCCTCTTAGCATGATAAAGAAGATTCAAAGAGAGTGAGATGCCAGCTCCTTTCGTTCAGTCAGTAGCTTCAATCATTTCTGGACGTTTTTCAATGGCAAAAATCATTGAATATTATAAATGCACAAACAGTAATTTCTCCGCATTGCAAGGTGCAATTCTGAAATTTTTTACTTTTTCCTGCTCCTCTTAGCATGATAAAGAAGATTCAAAGAGAGTGAGATGCCAGCTCCTTTCATTCAGTCAGTAGCTTCAATCATTTCTGGTATATGAATAACATGATGTTTTTCAATGGCAAAAATCAATGAATATTGTAAATGCACAAACAGTAATTTCTCCGCATTGCAAGGTGCAATTCTGAAATTTTTTGCTTTTTCCTGCTCCTCTTAGCATGATAAAGAAGATTCAAAGAGAGTGAGATGCCAGCTCCTTTCATTCAGTCAGTAGCTTCAATCATTTCTGGACGTTTTTCAATGGCAAAAATCAATGAATATTGTAAATGCACAAACAGTAATTTCTCCGCATTGCAAGGTGCAATTCTGAAATTTTTTGCTTTTTCCTGCTCCTCTTAGCATGATAAAGAAGATTCAAAGAGAGTGAGATGCCAGCTCCTTTCATTCAGTCAGTAGCTTCAATCATTTCTGGACGTTTTTCAATGGCAAAAATCAATGAATATTGTAAATGCACAAACAGTAATTTCTCCGCATTGCAAGGTGCAATTCTGAAATTTTTTGCTTTTTCCTGCTCCTCTTAGCATGATAAAGAAGATTCAAAGAGAGTGAGATGCCAGCTCCTTTCATTCAGTCAGTAGCTTCAATCATTTCTGGACGTTTTTCAATGGCAAAAATCAATGAATATTGTAAATGCACAAACAGTAATTTCTCCGCATTGCAAGGTGCAATTCTGAAATTTTTTACTTTTTCCTGCTCCTCTTAGCATGATAAAGAAGATTCAAAGAGAGTGAGATGCCAGCTCCTTTCATTCAGTCAGTAGCTTCAATCATTTCTGGTATATGAATAACATGATGTTTTTCAATCGCAAAAATCAATGAATATTGTAAATGCACAAACAGTAATTTCTCCGCATTGCAAGGTGCAATTCTGAAATTTTTTGCTTTTTCCTGCTCCGCTTAGCATGATAAAGAAGATTCAAAGAGAGTGAGATGCCAGCTCCTTTCATTCAGTCAGTAGCTTCAATCATTTCTGGATGTTTTTCAATGGCAAAAATCAATGAATATTGGAAATGCACAAACAGTAATTTCTCCGCATTGCAAGGTGCAATTCTGAATTTTTTTGCTTTTTCCTGCTCCTCTTAGCATGATAAAGAAGATTCAAAGAGAGTGAGATGCCAGCTCCTTTCCTTCAGTCAGTAGCTTCAATCATTTCTGGTATATGAATAACATGATGTTTTTCAATGGCAAAAATCAATGAATTTTGTAAATGCACAAACAGTAATTTCTCCGCATTGCAAAGCGCAATTCTGAATTTTTTTGCTTTTTCCTGCTCCTCTTAGCATGATAAAGAAGATTCAAAGAGAGTGAGATGCCAGCTCCTTTCGTTCAGTCAGTAGCTTCAATCATTTCTGGACATTTTTCAATGGAAAAAATCAATGAATATTGTAAATGCACAAACAGTAATTTCTCCGCATGGCAAGGTGCAATTCTGAAATTTTTTGCTTTTTCCTGCTCCTCTTAGCATGATAAAGAAGATTCAAAGAGAGTGAAATGCCAGCTCCTTTCATTCAGTCAGTAGCTTCAATCATTTCTGGACGTTTTTCAATGGCAAAAATCAATGAATATTGTAAATGCACAAACAGTAATTTCTCCGCATTGCAAGGTGCAATTCTGAAATTTTTTGCTTTTTCCTGCTCCTCTTAGCATGATAAAGAAGATTCAAAGAGAGTGAGATGCCAGCTCCTTTCATTCAGTCAGTAGCTTCAATCATTTCTGGACGTTTTTCAATGGCAAAAATCAATGAATATTGTAAATGCACAAACAGTAATTTCTCCGCATTGCAAGGTGCAATTCTGAAATTTTTTGCTTTTTCCTGCTCCTCTTAGCATGATAAAGAAGATTCAAAGAGAGTGAGATGCCAGCTCCTTTCCTTCAGTCAGTAGCGTCAATCATTTCTGGCATATGAATAACATGATGTTTTTCAATGGCAAAAATCAATGAATTTTGTAAATGCACAAACAGTAATTTCTCCGCATTGCAAGGCGCAATTCTGAAATTTTTTGCTTTTTCCTGCTCCTCTTAGCATGATAAAGAAGATTCAAAGAGAGTGAGATGCCAGCTCCTTTCATTCAGTCAGTAGCTTCAATCATTTCTGGACATTTTTCAATGGCAAAAATCAATGAATATTGTAAATGCACAAACAGTAATTTCTCCGCATTGCAAGGTGCAATTCTGAAATTTTTTGCTTTTTCCTGCTCCTCTTAGCATGATAAAGAAGATTCAAAGAGAGTGAGATGCCAGCTCCTTTCATTCAGTCAGTAGCTTCAATCATTTCTGGACGTTTTTCAATGGCAAAAATCAATGAATATTGTAAATGCACAAACAGTAATTTCTCCGCATTGCAAGGTGCAATTCTGAAATTTTTTGCTTTTTCCTGCTCCTCTTAGCATGATAAAGAAGATTCAAAGAGAGTGAGATGCCAGCTCCTTTCATTCAGTCAGTAGCTTCAAACATTTCTGGTATATGAATAACATGATGTTTTTCAATGGCAAAAATCAATGAATATTGTAAATGCACAAACAGTAATTTCTCCGCATTGCAAGGTGCAAGTCTGAAATTTTTTGCTTTTTCCTGCTCCTCTTAGCATGATAAAGAAGATTCAAAGACAGTGAGATGCCAGCTACTTTCATTCAGTCAGTAGCTTCAATCATTTCTGGACGTTTTTCAATGGTAAAAATCAATGAATATTGTAAATGCACAAACAGTAATTTCTCCACATTGCAAGGTGCAATTCTGAAATTTTTTGCTTTTTCCTGCTCCTCTTAGCATGATAAAGAAGATTCAAAGAGAGTGAGATGCCAGCTCCTTTCATTCAGTCAGTAGCTTCAAACATTTCTGGTATATGAATAACATGATGTTTTTCAATGGCAAAAATCAATGAATATTGTAAATGCACAAACAGTAATTTCTCCGCATTGCAAGGTGCAATTCTGAAATTTTTTGCTTTTTCCTGCTCCTCTTGGCATGATAAAGAAGATTCAAAGAGAGTGACATGCCAGCTCCTTTCATTCAGTCAGTAGCTTCAATCATTTCTGGATGTTTTTCAATGGCAAAAATCAATGAATATTGTAAATGCACAAACTGTAATTTCTCCGCATTGCAAGGTGCAATTCTGAAATTTTTTGCTTTTTCCTGCTCCTCTTAGTATGATAAAGAAGATTCAAAGAGAGTGAGATGCCAGCTCCTTTCATTCAGTCAGTAGCTTCAATCATTTCTGGACGTTTTTCAGTGGCAAAAATCAATGAATATTGTAAATGCACAAACAGTAATTTCTCCGCATTGCAAGGTGCAATTCTGAAATTTTTTGCTTTTTCCCGCTCCTCTTAGCATGATAAAGAAGATACAAAGAGAGTGATGTGCCAGCTCCTTTCATTCAGTCAGTAGCTTCAAACATTTCTGGTATATGAATAACATGTTTTTCAATGGCAAAAATCAATGAATATTGTAAATGCACAAACAGTAATTTCTCCGCATTGCAAGGTGCAATTCTGAAATTTTTTGATTTTTCCTGCTCCTCTTAGCATGATAAAGAAGATTCAAAGAGAGTGAGATGCAAGCTCCTTTCATTCAGTCAGTAGCTTCAATCATTTCTGGACGTTTTTCAATGGCAAAAATCAATGAATATTGTAAATGCACAAACAGTAATTTCTCCGCATTGCAAGGTGCAATTCTGAAATTTTTTGCTTTTTCCTGCTCCTCTTAGCATGATAAAGAAGATTCAAAGAGAGTGAGATGCCAGCTCCTTTCATTCAGTCAGTAGCTTCAAACATTTCTGGTATATGAATAACATGATGTTTTTCAATGGCAAAAATCAATGAATATTGTAAATGCACAAACAGTAATTTCTCCGCATTGCAAGGTGCAAGTCTGAAATTTTTTGCTTTTTCCTGCTCCTCTTAGCATGATAAAGAAGATTCAAAGAGAGTGAGATGCCAGTTACTTTCATTCAGTCAGTAGCTTCAATCATTTCTGGACGTTTTTCAATGGTAAAAATCAATGAATATTGTAAATGCACAAACAGTAATTTCTCCACATTGCAAGGTGCAATTCTGAAATTTTTTGCTTTTTCCTGCTCCTCTTAGCATGATAAAGAAGATTCAAAGAGAGTGAGATGCCAGCTCCTTTCATTCAGTCAGTAGCTTCAAACATTTCTGGTATATGAATAACATGATGTTTTTCAATGGCAAAAATCAATGAATATTGTAAATGCACAAACAGTAATTTCTCCGCATTGCAAGGTGCAATTCTGAAATTTTTTGCTTTTTCC
Source organism: Phyllobates terribilis (assembly GCF_046119375.1). Taxonomy (NCBI): domain Eukaryota; kingdom Metazoa; phylum Chordata; class Amphibia; order Anura; family Dendrobatidae; genus Phyllobates; species Phyllobates terribilis. The sequence goes on along the minus strand of NW_027365693.1, from coordinate 39,577 downwards.
TGCTCCTCTTAGCATGATAAAGAAGATTCAAAGAGAGTGAGATGCCAGCTCCTTTCATTCAGTCAGTAGCTTCAAACATTTCTGGTATATGAATAACATGATGTTTTTCAATGGCAAAAATCAATGAATATTGTAAATGCACAAACAGTAATTTCTCCGCATTGCAAGGTGCAATTCTGAAATTTTTTGCTTTTTCCTGCTCCTCTTAGCATGATAAAGAAGATTCAAAGAGAGTGAGATGCCAGCTCCTTTCATTCAGTCAGTAGCTTCAATCATTTCTGGATGTTTTTCAATGGCAAAAATCAATGAATATTGTAAATGCACAAACAGTAATTTCTCCGCATTGCAAGGTGCAATTCTGAAATTTTTTGCTTTTTCCTGCTCCTCTTAGCATGATAAAGAAGATTCAAAGAGAGTGAGATGTCAGCTCCTTTCATTCAGTCAGTAGCTTCAAACATTTCTGGTATATGAATAACATGATGTTTTTCAATGGCAAAAATCAATGAATATTGTAAATGCACAAACAGTAATTTCTCCGCATTGCAAGGTGCAATTCTGAAATTTTTTGCTTTTTCCTGCTCCTCTTAGCATGATAAAGAAGATTCAAAGAGAGTGAGATGCCAGCTCCTTTCATTCAGTCAGTAGCTTCAATCATTTCTGGATGTTTTTCAATGGCAAAAATCAATGAATATTGTAAATGCACAAACAGTAATTTCTCCGCATTGCAAGGTGCAATTCTGAAATTTTTTGCTTTTTCCTGCTCCTCTTAGCATGATAAAGAAGATTCAAAGAGAGTGAGATGCCAGCTCCTTTCATTCAGTCAGTAGCTTCAATCATTTCTGGACGTTTTTCAATGGCAAAAATCAATGAATATTGTAAATGCACAAACTGTAATTTCTCCGCATTGCAAGGTGCAATTCTGAAATTTTTTGCTTTTTCCTGCTCCTCTTAGCATGATAAACAAGATTCAAAGAGAGTGAGATGCCAGTTCCTTTCATTCAGTCAGTAGCTTCAATCATTTCTGGATGTTTTTCAATGGCAAAAATCAATGAATATTGTAAATGCACAAACAGTAATTTCTCCGCATTGCAAGGTGCAATTCTGAAATTTTTTGCTTTTTCCTGCTCCTCTTAGCATGATAAAGAAGATTCAAAGAGAGTGAGATGCCAGCTCCTTTCATTCAGTCAGTAGCTTCAATCATTTCTGGACGTTTTTCAATGGCAAAAATCAATGAATATTGTAAATTCACAAACAGTAATTTCTCCGCATTGCAAGGTGCAATTCTGAAATTTTTTGCTTTTTCCTGCTCCTCTTAGCATGATAAAGAAGATTCAAAGAGAGTGAGATGCCAGCTCCTTTCATTCAGTCAGTAGCTTCAAACATTTCTGGTATATGAATAACATGATGTTTTTCAATGGCAAAAATCAATGAATATTGTAAATGCACAAACAGTAATTTCTCCGCATTGCAAGGTGCAATTCTGAAATTTTTTGCTTTTTCCTGCTCCTCTTAGCATGATAAAGAAGATTCAAAGAGAGTGAGATGCCAGCTCCTTTCGTTCAGTCAGTAGCTTCAATCATTTCTGGACGTTTTTCAATGGCAAAAATCATTGAATATTATAAATGCACAAACAGTAATTTCTCCGCATTGCAAGGTGCAATTCTGAAATTTTTTACTTTTTCCTGCTCCTCTTAGCATGATAAAGAAGATTCAAAGAGAGTGAGATGCCAGCTCCTTTCATTCAGTCAGTAGCTTCAATCATTTCTGGTATATGAATAACATGATGTTTTTCAATGGCAAAAATCAATGAATATTGTAAATGCACAAACAGTAATTTCTCCGCATTGCAAGGTGCAATTCTGAAATTTTTTGCTTTTTCCTGCTCCTCTTAGCATGATAAAGAAGATTCAAAGAGAGTGAGATGCCAGCTCCTTTCATTCAGTCAGTAGCTTCAATCATTTCTGGACGTTTTTCAATGGCAAAAATCAATGAATATTGTAAATGCACAAACAGTAATTTCTCCGCATTGCAAGGTGCAATTCTGAAATTTTTTGCTTTTTCCTGCTCCTCTTAGCATGATAAAGAAGATTCAAAGAGAGTGAGATGCCAGCTCCTTTCATTCAGTCAGTAGCTTCAATCATTTCTGGACGTTTTTCAATGGCAAAAATCAATGAATATTGTAAATGCACAAACAGTAATTTCTCCGCATTGCAAGGTGCAATTCTGAAATTTTTTGCTTTTTCCTGCTCCTCTTAGCATGATAAAGAAGATTCAAAGAGAGTGAGATGCCAGCTCCTTTCATTCAGTCAGTAGCTTCAATCATTTCTGGACGTTTTTCAATGGCAAAAATCAATGAATATTGTAAATGCACAAACAGTAATTTCTCCGCATTGCAAGGTGCAATTCTGAAATTTTTTGCTTTTTCCTGCTCCTCTTAGCATGATAAAGAAGATTCAAAGAGAGTGAGATGCCAGCTCCTTTCATTCAGTCAGTAGCTTCAAACATTTCTGGTATATGAATAACATGATGTTTTTCAATGGCAAAAATCAATGAATATTGTAAATGCACAAACAGTAATTTCTCCGCATTGCAAGGTGCAATTCTGAAATTTTTTGCTTTTTCCTGCTCCTCTTAGCATGATAAAGAAGATTCAAAGAGAGTGAGATGCCAGCTCCTTTCGTTCAGTCAGTAGCTTCAATCATTTCTGGACGTTTTTCAATGGCAAAAATCATTGAATATTATAAATGCACAAACAGTAATTTCTCCGCATTGCAAGGTGCAATTCTGAAATTTTTTACTTTTTCCTGCTCCTCTTAGCATGATAAAGAAGATTCAAAGAGAGTGAGATGCCAGCTCCTTTCATTCAGTCAGTAGCTTCAATCATTTCTGGTATATGAATAACATGATGTTTTTCAATGGCAAAAATCAATGAATATTGTAAATGCACAAACAGTAATTTCTCCGCATTGCAAGGTGCAATTCTGAAATTTTTTGCTTTTTCCTGCTCCTCTTAGCATGATAAAGAAGATTCAAAGAGAGTGAGATGCCAGCTCCTTTCATTCAGTCAGTAGCTTCAATCATTTCTGGACGTTTTTCAATGGCAAAAATCAATGAATATTGTAAATGCACAAACAGTAATTTCTCCGCATTGCAAGGTGCAATTCTGAAATTTTTTGCTTTTTCCTGCTCCTCTTAGCATGATAAAGAAGATTCAAAGAGAGTGAGATGCCAGCTCCTTTCATTCAGTCAGTAGCTTCAATCATTTCTGGACGTTTTTCAATGGCAAAAATCAATGAATATTGTAAATGCACAAACAGTAATTTCTCCGCATTGCAAGGTGCAATTCTGAAATTTTTTGCTTTTTCCTGCTCCTCTTAGCATGATAAAGAAGATTCAAAGAGAGTGAGATGCCAGCTCCTTTCATTCAGTCAGTAGCTTCAATCATTTCTGGACGTTTTTCAATGGCAAAAATCAATGAATATTGTAAATGCACAAACAGTAATTTCTCCGCATTGCAAGGTGCAATTCTGAAATTTTTTACTTTTTCCTGCTCCTCTTAGCATGATAAAGAAGATTCAAAGAGAGTGAGATGCCAGCTCCTTTCATTCAGTCAGTAGCTTCAATCATTTCTGGTATATGAATAACATGATGTTTTTCAATCGCAAAAATCAATGAATATTGTAAATGCACAAACAGTAATTTCTCCGCATTGCAAGGTGCAATTCTGAAATTTTTTGCTTTTTCCTGCTCCGCTTAGCATGATAAAGAAGATTCAAAGAGAGTGAGATGCCAGCTCCTTTCATTCAGTCAGTAGCTTCAATCATTTCTGGATGTTTTTCAATGGCAAAAATCAATGAATATTGGAAATGCACAAACAGTAATTTCTCCGCATTGCAAGGTGCAATTCTGAATTTTTTTGCTTTTTCCTGCTCCTCTTAGCATGATAAAGAAGATTCAAAGAGAGTGAGATGCCAGCTCCTTTCCTTCAGTCAGTAGCTTCAATCATTTCTGGTATATGAATAACATGATGTTTTTCAATGGCAAAAATCAATGAATTTTGTAAATGCACAAACAGTAATTTCTCCGCATTGCAAAGCGCAATTCTGAATTTTTTTGCTTTTTCCTGCTCCTCTTAGCATGATAAAGAAGATTCAAAGAGAGTGAGATGCCAGCTCCTTTCGTTCAGTCAGTAGCTTCAATCATTTCTGGACATTTTTCAATGGAAAAAATCAATGAATATTGTAAATGCACAAACAGTAATTTCTCCGCATGGCAAGGTGCAATTCTGAAATTTTTTGCTTTTTCCTGCTCCTCTTAGCATGATAAAGAAGATTCAAAGAGAGTGAAATGCCAGCTCCTTTCATTCAGTCAGTAGCTTCAATCATTTCTGGACGTTTTTCAATGGCAAAAATCAATGAATATTGTAAATGCACAAACAGTAATTTCTCCGCATTGCAAGGTGCAATTCTGAAATTTTTTGCTTTTTCCTGCTCCTCTTAGCATGATAAAGAAGATTCAAAGAGAGTGAGATGCCAGCTCCTTTCATTCAGTCAGTAGCTTCAATCATTTCTGGACGTTTTTCAATGGCAAAAATCAATGAATATTGTAAATGCACAAACAGTAATTTCTCCGCATTGCAAGGTGCAATTCTGAAATTTTTTGCTTTTTCCTGCTCCTCTTAGCATGATAAAGAAGATTCAAAGAGAGTGAGATGCCAGCTCCTTTCCTTCAGTCAGTAGCGTCAATCATTTCTGGCATATGAATAACATGATGTTTTTCAATGGCAAAAATCAATGAATTTTGTAAATGCACAAACAGTAATTTCTCCGCATTGCAAGGCGCAATTCTGAAATTTTTTGCTTTTTCCTGCTCCTCTTAGCATGATAAAGAAGATTCAAAGAGAGTGAGATGCCAGCTCCTTTCATTCAGTCAGTAGCTTCAATCATTTCTGGACATTTTTCAATGGCAAAAATCAATGAATATTGTAAATGCACAAACAGTAATTTCTCCGCATTGCAAGGTGCAATTCTGAAATTTTTTGCTTTTTCCTGCTCCTCTTAGCATGATAAAGAAGATTCAAAGAGAGTGAGATGACAGCTCCTTTCATTCAGTCAGTAGCTTCAATCATTTCTGGACGTTTTTCAATGGCAAAAATCAATGAATATTGTAAATGCACAAACAGTAATTTCTCCGCATTGCAAGGTGCAATTCTGAAATTTTTCCTTTTTCCTGCTCCTCTTAGCATGATAAAGAAGATTCAAAGAGAGTGAGGTGCCAGCTCCTTTCATTCAGTCAGGAGCTTCAAACATTTCTGGTATATGAATAACATGTTTTTCAATGGCAAAAATCAATGAATATTGTAAATGCACAAACAGTAATTTCTCCGCATTGCAAGGTGCAATTCTGAAATTTTTTGCTTTTTCCTGCTCCTCTTAGCATGATAAAGAAGATTCAAAGAGAGTGAGATGCCAGCTCCTTTCATTCAGTCAGTAGCTTCAAACATTTCTGGACGTTTTTCAATGGCAAAAATCAATGAATATTGTAAATGCACAAACAGTAATTTCTCCGCATTGCAAGGTGCAATTCTGAAATTTTTTGTTTTTTCCTGCTCCTCTTAGCATGATAAAGAAGATTCAAAGAGAGTGAGATGCCAGCTCCTTTCATTCAGTCAGTAGCTTCAATCATTTCTGGACGTTTTTCAATGGCAAAAATCAATGAATATTGTAAATGCACAAACAGTAATTTCTCCGCATTGCAAGGTGCAATTCTGAAATTTTTTGCTTTTTCCTGCTCCTCTTAGCATGATAAACAAGATTCAAAGAGAGTGAGATGTCAGCTCCTTTCATTCAGTCAGTAGCTTCAATCATTTCTGGATGTTTTTCAATGGCAAAAATCATTGAATATTGTAAATGCACAAACAGTAATTTCTCCGCATTGCAAGGTGCAATTCTGAAATTTTTTACTTTTTCCTGCTCCTCTTAGCATGATAAAGAAGATTCAAAGAGAGTGAGATGCCAGCTCCTTTCATTCACTCAGTAGCTTCAATCATTTCTGGTATATGAATAACATGATGTTTTTCAATCGCAAAAATCAATGAATATTGTAAATGCACAAACAGTAATTTCTCCGCATTGCAAGGTGCAATTCTGAAATTTTTTGCTTTTTCCTGCTCCTCTTAGCATGATAAAGAAGATTCAAAGAGAGTGAGATGCCAGCTCCTTTCATTCAGTCAGTAGCTTCAATCATTTCTGGATGTTTTTCAATGGCAAAAATCAATGAATATTGTAAATGCACAAACAGTAATTTCTCCGCATTGCAAGGTGCAATTCTGAAATTTTTTGCTTTTTCCTGCTCCTCTTAGCATGATAAAGAAGATTCAAAGAGAGTGAGATGCCAGCTCCTTTCCTTCAGTCAGTAGCTTCAATCATTTCTGGTATATGAATAACATGATGTTTTTCAATGGCAAAAATCAATGAATTTTGTAAATGCACAAACATTAATTTCTCCGCATTGCAAGGCGCAATTCTGAAATTTTTTGCTTTTTCCTGCTCCTCTTAGCATGATAAAGAAGATTCAAAGAGAGTGAGATGCCAGCTCCTTTCATTCAGTCAGTAGCTTCAATCATTTCTGGACATTTTTCAATGGCAAAAATCAATGAATATTGTAAATGCACAAACAGTAATTTCTCCGCATTGCAAGGTGCAATTCTGAAATTTTTTGCTTTTTCCTGCTCCTCTTAGCATGATAAAGAAGATTCAAAGAGAGTGAGATGCCAGCTCCTTTCATTCAGTCAGTAGCTTCAATCATTTCTGGACGTTTTTCAATGGCAAAAATCAATGAATATTGTAAATGCACAAACAGTAATTTCTCCGCATTGCAAGGTGCAATTCTGAAATTTTTTGCTTTTTCCTGCTCCTCTTAGCATGATAAAGAAGATTCAAAGAGAGTGAGATGCCAGCTCCTTTCATTCAGTCAGTAGCTTCAATCATTTCTGGTATATGAATAACATGATGTTTTTCAATAGCAAAAATCAATGAATATTGTAAATGCACAAACAGTAATTTCTCCGCATTGCAAGGTGCAATTCTGAAATTTTTTGCTTTTTCCTGCTCCTCTTAGCATGATAAAGAAGATTCAAAGAGAGTGAGATGCCAGCTCCTTTCATTCAGTCAGTAGCTTCAATCATTTCTGGACGTTTTTCAATGGCAAAAATCAATGAATATTGTAAATGCACAAACAGTAATTTCTCCGCATTGCAAGGTGCAATTCTGAAATTTTTTGCTTTTTCCTGCTCCTCTTAGCATGATAAACAAGATTCAAAGAGAGTGAGATGCCAGCTCCTTTCATTCAGTCAGTAGCTTCAATCATTTCTGGACGTTTTTCAATGGCAAAAATCATTGAATATTGTAAATGCACAAACAGTAATTTCTCCGCATTGCAAGGTGCAATTCTGAAATTTTTTACTTTTTCCTGCTCCTCTTAGCATGATAAAGAAGATTCAAAGAGAGTGAGATGCCAGCTCCTTTCATTCAGTCTGTAGCTTCAATCATTTCTGGTATATTAATAACATGATGTTTTTCAATCGCAAAAATCAATGAATATTGTAAATGCACAAACAGTAATTTCTCCGCATTGCAAGGTGCAATTCTGAAATTTTTTGCTTTTTCCTGCTCCTCTTAGCATGATAAAGAAGATTCAAAGAGAGTGAGATGCCAGCTCCTTTCATTCAGTCAGTAGCTTCAATCATTTCTGGACGTTTTTCAATGGCAAAAATCAATGAATATTGTAAATGCACAAACAGTAATTTCTCCGCATTGCAAGGTGCAATTCTGAAATTTTTTGCTTTTTCCTGCTCCTCTTAGCATGATAAAGAAGATTCAAAGAGAGTGAGATGCCAGCTCCTTTCATTCAGTCAGTAGCTTCAATCATTTCTGGTATATGAATAACATGATGTTTTTCAATGGCAAAAATCAATGAATATTGTAAATGCACAAACAGTAATTTCTCCGCATTGCAAGGTGCAATTCTGAAATTTTTTGCTTTTTCCTGCTCCTCTTAGCATGATAAAGAAGATTCAAAGAGAGTGAGATGCCAGCTCCTTTCATTCAGTCAGTAGCTTCAATCATTTCTGGACGTTTTTCCATGGCAAAAATCAATGAATATTGTAAATGCACAAACAGTAATTTCTCCGCATTGCAAGGTGCAATTCTGAAATTTTTTGCTTTTTCCTGCTCCTCTTAGCATGATAAAGAAGATTCAAAGAGAGTGAGATGCCAGCTCCTTTCATTCAGTCAGTAGCTTCAATCATTTCTGGACGTTTTTCAATGGTAAAAATCAATGAATATTGTAAATGCACAAACAGTAATTTCTCCACATTGCAAGGTGCAATTCTGAAATTTTTTGCTTTTTCCTGCTCCTCTTAGCATGATAAAGAAGATTCAAAGAGAGTGAGATGCCAGCTCCTTTGATTCAGTCAGTAGCTTCAAACATTTCTGGTATATGAATAACATGATGTTTTTCAATGGCAAAAATCAATGAATATTGTAAATGCACAAACAGTAATTTCTCCGCATTGCAAGGTGCAAGTCTGAAATTTTTTGCTTTTTCCTGCTCCTCTTAGCATGATAAAGAAGATTCAAAGAGAGTGAGATGCCAGCTACTTTCATTCAGTCAGTAGCTTCAATCATTTCTGGACGTTTTTCAATGGTAAAAATCAATGAATATTGTAAATGCACAAACAGTAATTTCTCCACATTGCAAGGTGCAATTCTGAAATTTTTTGCTTTTTCCTGCTCCTCTTAGCATGATAAAGAAGATTCAAAGAGAGTGAGATGCCAACTCCTTTCATTCAGTCAGTAGCTTCAAACATTTCTGGTATATGAATAACATGATGTTTTTCAATGGCAAAAATCAATGAATATTGTAAATGCACAAACAGTAATTTCTCCGCATTGCAAGGTGCAATTCTGAAATTTTTTGCTTTTTCCTGCTCCTCTTAGCATGATAAAGAAGATTCAAAGAGAGTGAGATGCCAGCTCCTTTCATTCAGTCAGTAGCTTCAATCATTTCTGGACGTTTTTCAATGGCAAAAATCAATGAATATTGTAAATGCACAAACAGTAATTTCTCCGCATTGCAAGGTGCAATTCTGAAATTTTTTGCTTTTTCCTGCTCCTCTTAGCATGATAAAGAAGATTCAAAGAGAGTGAGATGCCAGCTCCTTTCATTCAGTCAGTACCTTCAATCATTTCTGGACGTTTTTCAATGGCAAAAATCAATGAATATTGTAAATGCACAAACAGTAATTTCTCCGCATTGCAAGGTGCAATTCTGAAATTTTTTGCTTTTTCCCGCTCCTCTTAGCATGATAAAGAAGATTCAAAGAGAGTGAGGTGCCAGCTCCTTTCATTCAGTCAGTAGCTTCAAACATTTCTGGTATATGAATAACATGTTTTTCAATGGCAAAAATCAATGAATATTGTAAATGCACAAACAGTAATTTCTCCGCATTGCAAGGTGCAATTCTGAAATTTTTTGCTTTTTCCTGCTCCTCTTAGCATGATAAAGAAGATTCAAAGAGAGTGAGATGCCAGCTCCTTTCATTCAGTCAGTAGCTTCAATCATTTCTGGACGTTTTTCAATGGCAAAAATCAATGAATATTGTAAATGCACAAACAGTAATTTCTCCGCATTGCAAGGTGCAATTCTGAAATTTTTTGCTTTTTCCTGCTCCTCTTAGCATGATAAAGAAGATTCAAAGAGAGTGAGATGCCAGCTCCTTTCATTCAGTCAGTAGCTTCAATCATTTCTGGACGTTTTTCAATGGCAAAAATCAATGAATATTGTAAATGCACAAACAGTAATTTCTCCGCATTGCAAGGTGCAATTCTGAAATTTTTTGCTTTTTCCTGCTCCTCTTAGCATGATAAAGAAGATTCAAAGAGAGTGAGATGCCAGCTCCTTTGATTCAGTCAGTAGCTTCAAACATTTCTGGTATATGAATAACATGATGTTTTTCAATGGCAAAAATCAATGAATATTGTAAATGCACAAACAGTAATTTCTCCGCATTGCAAGGTGCAAGTCTGAAATTTTTTGCTTTTTCCTGCTCCTCTTAGCATGATAAAGAAGATTCAAAGAGAGTGAGATGCCAGCTACTTTCATTCAGTCAGTAGCTTCAATCATTTCTGGACGTTTTTCAATGGTAAAAATCAATGAATATTGTAAATGCACAAACAGTAATTTCTCCACATTGCAAGGTGCAATTCTGAAATTTTTTGCTTTTTCCTGCTCCTCTTAGCATGATAAAGAAGATTCAAAGAGAGTGAGATGCCAGCTCCTTTCATTCAGTCAGTAGCTTCAAACATTTCTGGTATATGAATAACATGATGTTTTTCAATGGCAAAAATCAATGAATATTGTAAATGCACAAACAGTAATTTCTCCGCATTGCAAGGTGCAAGTCTGAAATTTTTTGCTTTTTCCTGCTCCTATTAGCATGATAAAGAAGATTCAAAGAGAGTGAGATGCCAGCTACTTTCATTCAGTCAGTAGCTTCAATCATTTCTGGACGTTTTTCAATGGTAAAAATCAATGAATATTGTAAATGCACAAACAGTAATTTCTCCACATTGCAAGGTGCAATTCTGAAATTTTTTGCTTTTTCCTGCTCCTCTTAGCATGATAAAGAAGATTCAAAGAGAGTGAGATGCCAGCTCCTTTCATTCAGTCAGTAGCTTCAAACATTTCTGGTATATGAATAACATGATGTTTTTCAATGGCAAAAATCAATGAATATTGTAAATGCACAAACAGTAATTTCTCCACATTGCAAGGTGCAATTCTGAAATTTTTTGCTTTTTCCTGCTCCTCTTAGCATGATAAAGAAGATTCAAAGAGAGTGAGATGCCAGCTCCTTTCATTCAGTCAGTAGCTTCAAACATTTCTGGTATATGAATAACATGATGTTTTTCAATGGCAAAAATCAATGAGTATTGTAAATGCACAAACAGTAATTTCTCCGCATTGCAAGGTGCAATTCTGAAATTTTTTGCTTTTTCCTGCTCCTCTTAGCATGATAAAGAAGATTCAAAGAGAGTGAGATGCCAGCTCCTTTCATTCAGTCAGTAGCTTCAATCATTTCTGGACGTTTTTCAATGGCAAAAATCAATGAATATTGTAAATGCACAAACAGTAATTTCTCCGCATTGCAAGGTGCAATTCTGAAATTTTTTGCTTTTTCCTGCTCCTCTTAGCATGATAAAGAAGATTCAAAGAGAGTGAGATGTCAGCTCCTTTCATTCAGTCAGTAGCTTCAAACATTTCTGGTATATGAATAACATGATGTTTTTCAATGGCAAAAATCAATGAATATTGTAAATGCACAAACAGTAATTTCTCCGCATTGCAAGGTGCTATTCTGAAATTTTTTGCTTTTTCCTGCTCCTCTTAGCATGATAAAGAAGATTCAAAGAGAGTGAGATGCCAGCTCCTTTCATTCAGTCAGTAGCTTCAATCATTTCTGGACGTTTTTCAATGGCAAAAATCAATGAATATTGTAAATGCACAAACAGTAATTTCTCCGCATTGCAAGGTGCAATTCTGAAATTTTTTGCTTTTTCCTGCTCCTCTCAGCATGATAAAGAGGATTCAAAGAGAGTGAGATGCCAGCTCCTTTCATTCAGTCAGTAGCTTCAATCATTTCTGGACGTTTTTCAATGGCAAAAATCAATGAATATTGTAAATGCACAAACAGTAATTTCTCCGCATTGCAAGGTGCAATTCTGAAATTTTTTGCTTTTTCCTGCTCCTCTTAGCATGATAAAGAAGATTCAAAGAGAGTGAGATGCCAGCTCCTTTCATTCAGTCAGTAGCTTCAAACATTTCTGGTATATGAATAACATGATGTTTTTCAATGGCAAAAATCAATGAATATTGTAAATGCACAAACAGTAATTTCTCCGCATTGCAAGGTGCAAGTCTGAAATTTTTTGCTTTTTCCTGCTCCTCTTAGCATGATAAAGAAGATTCAAAGAGAGTGAGATGCCAGCTACTTTCATTCAGTCAGTAGCTTCAATCATTTCTGGACGTTTTTCAATGGTAAAAATCAATGAATATTGTAAATGCACAAACAGTAATTTCTCCACATTGCAATGTGCAATTCTAAAATTTTTTGCTTTTTCCTGCTCCTCTTAGCATGATAAAGAAGATTCAAAGAGAGTGAGATGCCTGCTCCTTTCATTCAGTCAGTAGCTTCAAACATTTCTGGTATATGAATAACATGATGTTTTTCAATGGCAAAAATCAATGAATATTGTAAATGCACAAACAGTAATTTCTCCGCATTGCAAGGTGCAATTCTGAAATTTTTTGCTTTTTCCTGCTCCTCTTAGCATGATAAAGAAGATTCAAAGAGAGTGAGATGCCAACTCCTTTCATTCAGTCAGTAGCTTCAAACATTTCTGGTATATGAATAACATGATGTTTTTCAATGGCAAAAATCAATGAATATTGTAAATGCACAAACAGTAATTTCTCCGCATTGCAAGGTGCAATTCTGAAATTTTTTGCTTTTTCCTGCTCCTCTTAGCATGATAAAGAAGATTCAAAGAGAGTGAGATGCCAGCTCCTTTCATTCAGTCAGTAGCTTCAATCATTTCTGGACGTTTTTCAATGGCAAAAATCAATGAATATTGTAAATGCACAAACAGTAATTTCTCCGCATTGCAAGGTGCAATTCTGAAATTTTTTGCTTTTTCCTGCTCCTCTTAGCATGATAAAGAAGATTCAAAGAGAGTGAGATGCCAGCTCCTTTCATTCAGTCAGTAGCTTCAATCATTTCTGGACGTTTTTCCATGGCAAAAATCAATGAATATTGTAAATGCACAAACAGTAATTTCTCCGCATTGCAAGGTGCAATTCTGAAATTTTTTGCTTTTTCCTGCTCCTCTTAGCATGATAAAGAAGATTCAAAGAGAGTGAGATGCCAGCTCCTTTCATTCAGTCAGTAGCTTCAATCATTTCTGGACGTTTTTCAATGGTAAAAATCAATGAATATTGTAAATGCACAAACAGTAATTTCTCCACATTGCAAGGTGCAATTCTGAAATTTTTTGCTTTTTCCTGCTCCTCTTAGCATGATAAAGAAGATTCAAAGAGAGTGAGATGCCAGCTCCTTTCATTCAGTCAGTAGCTTCAAACATTTCTGGTATATGAATAACATGATGTTTTTCAATGGCAAAAATCAATGAATATTGTAAATGCACAAACAGTAATTTCTCCGCATTGCAAGGTGCAAGTCTGAAATTTTTTGCTTTTTCCTGCTCCTCTTAGCATGATAAAGAAGATTCAAAGAGAGTGAGATGCCAGCTACTTTCATTCAGTCAGTAGCTTCAATCATTTCTGGACGTTTTTCAATGGTAAAAATCAATGAATATTGTAAATGCACAAACAGTAATTTCTCCACATTGCAAGGTGCAATTCTGAAATTTTTTGCTTTTTCCTGCTCCTCTTAGCATGATAAAGAAGATTCAAAGAGAGTGAGATGCCAACTCCTTTCATTCAGTCAGTAGCTTCAAACATTTCTGGTATATGAATAACATGATGTTTTTCAATGGCAAAAATCAATGAATATTGTAAATGCACAAACAGTAATTTCTCCGCATTGCAAGGTGCAATTCTGAAATTTTTTGCTTTTTCCTGCTCCTCTTAGCATGATAAAGAAGATTCAAAGAGAGTGAGATGCCAGCTCCTTTCATTCAGTCAGTAGCTTCAATCATTTCTGGACGTTTTTCAATGGCAAAAATCAATGAATATTGTAAATGCACAAACAGTAATTTCTCCGCATTGCAAGGTGCAATTCTGAAATTTTTTGCTTTTTCCTGCTCCTCTTAGCATGATAAAGAAGATTCAAAGAGAGTGAGATGCCAGCTCCTTTCATTCAGTCAGTACCTTCAATCATTTCTGGACGTTTTTCAATGGCAAAAATCAATGAATATTGTAAATGCACAAACAGTAATTTCTCCGCATTGCAAGGTGCAATTCTGAAATTTTTTGCTTTTTCCCGCTCCTCTTAGCATGATAAAGAAGATTCAAAGAGAGTGAGGTGCCAGCTCCTTTCATTCAGTCAGTAGCTTCAAACATTTCTGGTATATGAATAACATGTTTTTCAATGGCAAAAATCAATGAATATTGTAAATGCACAAACAGTAATTTCTCCGCATTGCAAGGTGCAATTCTGAAATTTTTTGCTTTTTCCTGCTCCTCTTAGCATGATAAAGAAGATTCAAAGAGAGTGAGATGCCAGCTCCTTTCATTCAGTCAGTAGCTTCAATCATTTCTGGACGTTTTTCAATGGCAAAAATCAATGAATATTGTAAATGCACAAACAGTAATTTCTCCGCATTGCAAGGTGCAATTCTGAAATTTTTTGCTTTTTCCTGCTCCTCTTAGCATGATAAAGAAGATTCAAAGAGAGTGAGATGCCAGCTCCTTTCATTCAGTCAGTAGCTTCAATCATTTCTGGACGTTTTTCAATGGCAAAAATCAATGAATATTGTAAATGCACAAACAGTAATTTCTCCGCATTGCAAGGTGCAATTCTGAAATTTTTTGCTTTTTCCTGCTCCTCTTAGCATGATAAAGAAGATTCAAAGAGAGTGAGATGCCAGCTCCTTTGATTCAGTCAGTAGCTTCAAACATTTCTGGTATATGAATAACATGATGTTTTTCAATGGCAAAAATCAATGAATATTGTAAATGCACAAACAGTAATTTCTCCGCATTGCAAGGTGCAAGTCTGAAATTTTTTGCTTTTTCCTGCTCCTCTTAGCATGATAAAGAAGATTCAAAGAGAGTGAGATGCCAGCTACTTTCATTCAGTCAGTAGCTTCAATCATTTCTGGACGTTTTTCAATGGTAAAAATCAATGAATATTGTAAATGCACAAACAGTAATTTCTCCACATTGCAAGGTGCAATTCTGAAATTTTTTGCTTTTTCCTGCTCCTCTTAGCATGATAAAGAAGATTCAAAGAGAGTGAGATGCCAGCTCCTTTCATTCAGTCAGTAGCTTCAAACATTTCTGGTATATGAATAACATGATGTTTTTCAATGGCAAAAATCAATGAATATTGTAAATGCACAAACAGTAATTTCTCCGCATTGCAAGGTGCAAGTCTGAAATTTTTTGCTTTTTCCTGCTCCTCTTAGCATGATAAAGAAGATTCAAAGAGAGTGAGATGCCAGCTACTTTCATTCAGTCAGTAGCTTCAATCATTTCTGGACGTTTTTCAATGGTAAAAATCAATGAATATTGTAAATGCACAAACAGTAATTTCTCCACATTGCAAGGTGCAATTCTGAAATTTTTTGCTTTTTCCTGCTCCTCTTAGCATGATAAAGAAGATTCAAAGAGAGTGAGATGCCAGCTCCTTTCATTCAGTCAGTAGCTTCAAACATTTCTGGTATATGAATAACATGATGTTTTTCAATGGCAAAAATCAATGAATATTGTAAATGCACAAACAGTAATTTCTCCACATTGCAAGGTGCAATTCTGAAATTTTTTGCTTTTTCCTGCTCCTCTTAGCATGATAAAGAAGATTCAAAGAGAGTGAGATGCCAGCTCCTTTCATTCAGTCAGTAGCTTCAAACATTTCTGGTATATGAATAACATGATGTTTTTCAATGGCAAAAATCAATGAGTATTGTAAATGCACAAACAGTAATTTCTCCGCATTGCAAGGTGCAATTCTGAAATTTTTTGCTTTTTCCTGCTCCTCTTAGCATGATAAAGAAGATTCAAAGAGAGTGAGATGCCAGCTCCTTTCATTCAGTCAGTAGCTTCAATCATTTCTGGACGTTTTTCAATGGCAAAAATCAATGAATATTGTAAATGCACAAACAGTAATTTCTCCGCATTGCAAGGTGCAATTCTGAAATTTTTTGCTTTTTCCTGCTCCTCTTAGCATGATAAAGAAGATTCAAAGAGAGTGAGATGTCAGCTCCTTTCATTCAGTCAGTAGCTTCAAACATTTCTGGTATATGAATAACATGATGTTTTTCAATGGCAAAAATCAATGAATATTGTAAATGCACAAACAGTAATTTCTCCGCATTGCAAGGTGCTATTCTGAAATTTTTTGCTTTTTCCTGCTCCTCTTAGCATGATAAAGAAGATTCAAAGAGAGTGAGATGCCAGCTCCTTTCATTCAGTCAGTAGCTTCAATCATTTCTGGACGTTTTTCAATGGCAAAAATCAATGAATATTGTAAATGCACAAACAGTAATTTCTCCGCATTGCAAGGTGCAATTCTGAAATTTTTTGCTTTTTCCTGCTCCTCTCAGCATGATAAAGAGGATTCAAAGAGAGTGAGATGCCAGCTCCTTTCATTCAGTCAGTAGCTTCAATCATTTCTGGACGTTTTTCAATGGCAAAAATCAATGAATATTGTAAATGCACAAACAGTAATTTCTCCGCATTGCAAGGTGCAATTCTGAAATTTTTTGCTTTTTCCTGCTCCTCTTAGCATGATAAAGAAGATTCAAAGAGAGTGAGATGCCAGCTCCTTTCATTCAGTCAGTAGCTTCAAACATTTCTGGTATATGAATAACATGATGTTTTTCAATGGCAAAAATCAATGAATATTGTAAATGCACAAACAGTAATTTCTCCGCATTGCAAGGTGCAAGTCTGAAATTTTTTGCTTTTTCCTGCTCCTCTTAGCATGATAAAGAAGATTCAAAGAGAGTGAGATGCCAGCTACTTTCATTCAGTCAGTAGCTTCAATCATTTCTGGACGTTTTTCAATGGTAAAAATCAATGAATATTGTAAATGCACAAACAGTAATTTCTCCACATTGCAATGTGCAATTCTAAAATTTTTTGCTTTTTCCTGCTCCTCTTAGCATGATAAAGAAGATTCAAAGAGAGTGAGATGCCTGCTCCTTTCATTCAGTCAGTAGCTTCAAACATTTCTGGTATATGAATAACATGATGTTTTTCAATGGCAAAAATCAATGAATATTGTAAATGCACAAACAGTAATTTCTCCGCATTGCAAGGTGCAATTCTGAAATTTTTTGCTTTTTCCTGCTCCTCTTAGCATGATAAAGAAGATTCAAAGAGAGTGAGATGCCAACTCCTTTCATTCAGTCAGTAGCTTCAAACATTTCAGGTATATGAATAACATGATGTTTTTCAATGGCAAAAATCAATGAATATTGTAAATGCACAAACAGTAATTTCTCCGCATTGCAAGGTGCAATTCTGAAATTTTTTGCTTTTTCCTGCTCCTCTTAGCATGATAAAGAAGATTCAAAGAGAGTGAGATGCCAGCTCCTTTCATTCAGTCAGTAGCTTCAATCATTTCTGGACGTTTTTCAATGGCAAAAATCAATGAATATTGTAAATGCACAAACAGTAATTTCTCCGCATTGCAAGGTGCAATTCTGAAATTTTTTGCTTTTTCCTGCTCCTCTTAGCATGATAAAGAAGATTCAAAGAGAGTGAGATGCCAGCTCCTTTCATTCAGTCAGTACCTTCAATCATTTCTGGACGTTTTTCAATGGCAAAAATCAATGAATATTGTAAATGCACAAACAGTAATTTCTCCGCATTGCAAGGTGCAATTCTGAAATTTTTTGCTTTTTCCCGCTCCTCTTAGCATGATAAAGAAGATTCAAAGAGAGTGAGGTGCCAGCTCCTTTCATTCAGTCAGTAGCTTCAAACATTTCTGGTATATGAATAACATGTTTTTCAATGGCAAAAATCAATGAATATTGTAAATGCACAAACAGTAATTTCTCCGCATTGCAAGGTGCAATTCTGAAATTTTTTGCTTTTTCCTGCTCCTCTTAGCATGATAAAGAAGATTCAAAGAGAGTGAGATGCCAGCTCCTTTCATTCAATCAGTAGCATCAATCATTTCTGGACGTTTTTCAATGGCAAAAATCAATGAATATTGTATATGCACAAACAGTAATTTCTCCGCATTGCAAGGTGCAATTCTGAAATTTTTTGCTTTTTCCTGCTCCTCTTAGCATGATAAAGAAGATTCAAAGAGAGTGAGGTGCCAGCTCCTTTCATTCAGTCAGTAGCTTCAAACATTTCTGGTATATGAATAACATGTTTTTCAATGGCAAAAATCAATGAATATTGTAAATGCACAAACAGTAATTTCTCCGCATTGCAAGGTGCAATTCTGAAATTTTTTGCTTTTTCCTGCTCCTCTTAGCATGATAAAGAAGATTCAAAGAGAGTGAGATGCCAGCTCCTTTCATTCAGTCTGTAGCTTCAATCATTTCTGGTATATTAATAACATGATGTTTTTCAATCGCAAAAATCAATGAATATTGTAAATGCACAAACAGTAATTTCTCCGCATTGCAAGGTGCAATTCTGAAATTTTTTGCTTTTTCCTGCTCCTCTTAGCATGATAAAGAAGATTCAAAGAGAGTGAGATGCCAGCTCCTTTCATTCAGTCAGTAGCTTCAATCATTTCTGGACGTTTTTCAATGGCAAAAATCAATGAATATTGTAAATGCACAAACAGTAATTTCTCCGCATTGCAAGGTGCAATTCTGAAATTTTTTGCTTTTTCCTGCTCCTCTTAGCATGATAAAGAAGATTCAAAGAGAGTGAGATGCCAGCTCCTTTCATTCAGTCAGTAGCTTCAATCATTTCTGGTATATGAATAACATGATGTTTTTCAATGGCAAAAATCAATGAATATTGTAAATGCACAAACAGTAATTTCTCCGCATTGCAAGGTGCAATTCTGAAATTTTTTGCTTTTTCCTGCTCCTCTTAGCATGATAAAGAAGATTCAAAGAGAGTGAGATGCCAGCTCCTTTCATTCAGTCAGTAGCTTCAATCATTTCTGGACGTTTTTCCATGGCAAAAATCAATGAATATTGTAAATGCACAAACAGTAATTTCTCCGCATTGCAAGGTGCAATTCTGAAATTTTTTGCTTTTTCCTGCACCTCTTAGCATGATAAAGAAGATTCAAAGAGAGTGAGATGCCAGCTCCTTTCATTCAGTCAGTAGCTTCAATCATTTCTGGACGTTTTTCAATGGTAAAAATCAATGAATATTGTAAATGCACAAACAGTAATTTCTCCACATTGCAAGGTGCAATTCTGAAATTTTTTGCTTTTTCCTGCTCCTCTTAGCATGATAAAGAAGATTCAAAGAGAGTGAGATGCCAGCTCCTTTCATTCAGTCAGTAGCTTCAAACATTTCTGGTATATGAATAACATGATGTTTTTCAATGGCAAAAATCAATGAATATTGTAAATGCACAAACAGTAATTTCTCCGCATTGCAAGGTGCAAGTCTGAAATTTTTTGCTTTTTCCTGCTCCTCTTAGCATGATAAAGAAGATTCAAAGAGAGTGAGATGCCAGCTACTTTCATTCAGTCAGTAGCTTCAATCATTTCTGGACGTTTTTCAATGGTAAAAATCAATGAATATTGTAAATGCACAAACAGTAATTTCTCCACATTGCAAGGTGCAATTCTGAAATTTTTTGCTTTTTCCTGCTCCTCTTAGCATGATAAAGAAGATTCAAAGAGAGTGAGATGCCAACTCCTTTCATTCAGTCAGTAGCTTCAAACATTTCTGGTATATGAATAACATGATGTTTTTCAATGGCAAAAATCAATGAATATTGTAAATGCACAAACAGTAATTTCTCCGCATTGCAAGGTGCAATTCTGAAATTTTTTGCTTTTTCCTGCTCCTCTTAGCATGATAAAGAAGATTCAAAGAGAGTGAGATGCCAGCTCCTTTCATTCAGTCAGTAGCTTCAATCATTTCTGGACGTTTTTCAATGGCAAAAATCAATGAATATTGTAAATGCACAAACAGTAATTTCTCCGCATTGCAAGGTGCAATTCTGAAATTTTTTGCTTTTTCCTGCTCCTCTTAGCATGATAAAGAAGATTCAAAGAGAGTGAGATGCCAGCTCCTTTCATTCAGTCAGTACCTTCAATCATTTCTGGACGTTTTTCAATGGCAAAAATCAATGAATATTGTAAATGCACAAACAGTAATTTCTCCGCATTGCAAGGAGCAATTCTGAAATTTTTTGCTTTTTCCCGCTCCTCTTAGCATGATAAAGAAGATTCAAAGAGAGTGAGGTGCCAGCTCCTTTCATTCAGTCAGTAGCTTCAAACATTTCTGGTATATGAATAACATGTTTTTCAATGGCAAAAATCAATGAATATTGTAAATGCACAAACAGTAATTTCTCCGCATTGCAAGGTGCAATTCTGAAATTTTTTGCTTTTTCCTGCTCCTCTTAGCATGATAAAGAAGATTCAAAGAGAGTGAGATGCCAGCTCCTTTCATTCAGTCAGTAGCTTCAATCATTTCTGGACGTTTTTCAATGGCAAAAATCAATGAATATTGTAAATGCACAAACAGTAATTTCTCCGCATTGCAAGGTGCAATTCTGAAATTTTTTGCTTTTTCCTGCTCCTCTTAGCATGATAAAGAAGATTCAAAGAGAGTGAGATGCCAGCTCCTTTCATTCAGTCAGTAGCTTCAATCATTTCTGGACGTTTTTCAATGGCAAAAATCAATGAATATTGTAAATGCACAAACAGTAATTTCTCCGCATTGCAAGGTGCAATTCTGAAATTTTTTGCTTTTTCCTGCTCCTCTTAGCATGATAAAGAAGATTCAAAGAGAGTGAGATGCCAGCTCCTTTGATTCAGTCAGTAGCTTCAAACATTTCTGGTATATGAATAACATGATGTTTTTCAATGGCAAAAATCAATGAATATTGTAAATGCACAAACAGTAATTTCTCCGCATTGCAAGGTGCAAGTCTGAAATTTTTTGCTTTTTCCTGCTCCTCTTAGCATGATAAAGAAGATTCAAAGAGAGTGAGATGCCAGCTACTTTCATTCAGTCAGTAGCTTCAATCATTTCTGGACGTTTTTCAATGGTAAAAATCAATGAATATTGTAAATGCACAAACAGTAATTTCTCCACATTGCAAGGTGCAATTCTGAAATTTTTTGCTTTTTCCTGCTCCTCTTAGCATGATAAAGATTCAAAGAGAGTGAGATGCCAGCTCCTTTCATTCAGTCAGTAGCTTCAAACATTTCTGGTATATGAATAACATGATGTTTTTCAATGGCAAAAATCAATGAATATTGTAAATGCACAAACAGTAATTTCTCCGCATTGCAAGGTGCAAGTCTGAAATTTTTTGCTTTTTCCTGCTCCTCTTAGCATGATAAAGAAGATTCAAAGAGAGTGAGATGCCAGCTACTTTCATTCAGTCAGTAGCTTCAATCATTTCTGGACGTTTTTCAATGGTAAAAATCAATGAATATTGTAAATGCACAAACAGTCATTTCTCCACATTGCAAGGTGCAATTCTGAAATTTTTTGCTTTTTCCTGCTCCTCTTAGCATGATAAAGAAGATTCAAAGAGAGTGAGATGCCAGCTCCTTTCATTCAGTCTGTAGCTTCAAACATTTCTGGTATATGAATAACATGATGTTTTTCAATGGCAAAAATCAATGAATA
Source organism: Phyllobates terribilis (assembly GCF_046119375.1). Classification (NCBI taxonomy): domain Eukaryota; kingdom Metazoa; phylum Chordata; class Amphibia; order Anura; family Dendrobatidae; genus Phyllobates; species Phyllobates terribilis. The sequence goes on along the minus strand of NW_027365693.1, from coordinate 18,031 downwards.
TTGTAAATGCACAAACAGTAATTTCTCCACATTGCAAGGTGCAATTCTGAAATTTTTTGCTTTTTCCTGCTCCTCTTAGCATGATAAAGAAGATTCAAAGAGAGTGAGATGCCAGCTCCTTTCATTCAGTCAGTAGCTTCAAACATTTCTGGTATATGAATAACATGATGTTTTTCAATGGCAAAAATCAATGAATATTGTAAATGCACAAACAGTAATTTCTCCGCATTGCAAGGTGCAATTCTGAAATTTTTTGCTTTTTCCTGCTCCTCTTAGCATGATAAAGAAGATTCAAAGAGAGTGAGATGCCAGCTCCTTTCATTCAGTCAGTAGCTTCAATCATTTCTGGACGTTTTTCAATGGCAAAAATCAATGAATATTGTAAATGCACAAACAGTAATTTCTCCGCATTGCAAGGTGCAATTCTGAAATTTTTTGCTTTTTCCTGCTCCTCTTAGCATGATAAAGAAGATTCAAAGAGAGTGAGATGTCAGCTCCTTTCATTCAGTCAGTAGCTTCAAACATTTCTGGTATATGAATAACATGATGTTTTTCAATGGCAAAAATCAATGAATATTGTAAATGCACAAACAGTAATTTCTCCGCATTGCAAGGTGCAATTCTGAAATTTTTTGCTTTTTCCTGCTCCTCTTAGCATGATAAAGAAGATTCAAAGAGAGTGAGATGCCAGCTCCTTTCATTCAGTCAGTAGCTTCAATCATTTCTGGACGTTTTTCAATGGCAAAAATCAATGAATATTGTAAATGCACAAACAGTAATTTCTCCGCATTGCAAGGTGCAATTCTGAAATTTTTTGCTTTTTCCTGCTCCTCTTAGCATGATAAAGAGGATTCAAAGAGAGTGAGATGCCAGCTCCTTTCATTCAGTCAGTAGCTTCAATCATTTCTGGACGTTTTTCAATGGCAAAAATCAATGAATATTGTAAATGCACAAACAGTAATTTCTCCGCATTGCAAGGTGCAATTCTGAAATTTTTTGCTTTTTCCTGCTCCTCTTAGCATGATAAAGAAGATTCAAAGAGAGTGAGATGCCAGCTCCTTTCATTCAGTCAGTAGCTTCAAACATTTCTGGTATATGAATAACATGATGTTTTTCAATGGCAAAAATCAATGAATATTGTAAATGCACAAACAGTAATTTCTCCGCATTGCAAGGTGCAAGTCTGAAATTTTTTGCTTTTTCCTGCTCCTCTTAGCATGATAAAGAAGATTCAAAGAGAGTGAGATGCCAGCTACTTTCATTCAGTCAGTAGCTTCAATCATTTCTGGACGTTTTTCAATGGTAAAAATCAATGAATATTGTAAATGCACAAACAGTAATTTCTCCACATTGCAATGTGCAATTCTAAAATTTTTTGCTTTTTCCTGCTCCTCTTAGCATGATAAAGAAGATTCAAAGAGAGTGAGATGCCTGCTCCTTTCATTCAGTCAGTAGCTTCAAACATTTCTGGTATATGAATAACATGATGTTTTTCAATGGCAAAAATCAATGAATATTGTAAATGCACAAACAGTAATTTCTCCGCATTGCAAGGTGCAATTCTGAAATTTTTTGCTTTTTCCTGCTCCTCTTAGCATGATAAAGAAGATTCAAAGAGAGTGAGATGCCAACTCCTTTCATTCAGTCAGTAGCTTCAAACATTTCTGGTATATGAATAACATGATGTTTTTCAATGGCAAAAATCAATGAATATTGTAAATGCACAAACAGTAATTTCTCCGCATTGCAAGGTGCAATTCTGAAATTTTTTGCTTTTTCCTGCTCCTCTTAGCATGATAAAGAAGATTCAAAGAGAGTGAGATGCCAGCTCCTTTCATTCAGTCAGTAGCTTCAATCATTTCTGGACGTTTTTCAATGGCAAAAATCAATGAATATTGTAAATGCACAAACAGTAATTTCTCCGCATTGCAAGGTGCAATTCTGAAATTTTTTGCTTTTTCCTGCTCCTCTTAGCATGATAAAGAAGATTCAAAGAGAGTGAGATGCCAGCTCCTTTCATTCAGTCAGTACCTTCAATCATTTCTGGACGTTTTTCAATGGCAAAAATCAATGAATATTGTAAATGCACAAACAGTAATTTCTCCGCATTGCAAGGTGCAATTCTGAAATTTTTTGCTTTTTCCCGCTCCTCTTAGCATGATAAAGAAGATTCAAAGAGAGTGAGGTGCCAGCTCCTTTCATTCAGTCAGTAGCTTCAAACATTTCTGGTATATGAATAACATGTTTTTCAATGGCAAAAATCAATGAATATTGTAAATGCACAAACAGTAATTTCTCCGCATTGCAAGGTGCAATTCTGAAATTTTTTGCTTTTTCCTGCTCCTCTTAGCATGATAAAGAAGATTCAAAGAGAGTGAGATGCCAGCTCCTTTCATTCAATCAGTAGCTTCAATCATTTCTGGACGTTTTTCAATGGCAAAAATCAATGAATATTGTATATGCACAAACAGTAATTTCTCCGCATTGCAAGGTGCAATTCTGAAATTTTTTGCTTTTTCCTGCTCCTCTTAGCATGATAAAGAAGATTCAAAGAGAGTGAGGTGCCAGCTCCTTTCATTCAGTCAGTAGCTTCAAACATTTCTGGTATATGAATAACATGTTTTTCAATGGCAAAAATCAATGAATATTGTAAATGCACAAACAGTAATTTCTCCGCATTGCAAGGTGCAATTCTGAAATTTTTTGCTTTTTCCTGCTCCTCTTAGCATGATAAAGAAGATTCAAAGAGAGTGAGATGCCAGCTCCTTTCATTCAGTCAGTAGCTTCAATCATTTCTGGACGTTTTTCAATGGCAAAAATCAATGAATATTGTAAATGCACAAACAGTAATTTCTCCGCATTGCAAGGTGCAATTCTGAAATTTTTTGCTTTTTCCTGCTCCTCTTAGCATGATAAAGAAGATTCAAAGAGAGTGAGATGCCAGCTCCTTTCGTTCAGTCAGTAGCTTCAATCATTTCTGGACGTTTTTCAATGGCAAAAATCATTGAATATTATAAATGCACAAACAGTAATTTCTCCGCATAGCAAGGTGCAATTCTGAAATTTTTTACTTTTTCCTGCTCCTCTTAGCATGATAAAGAAGATTCAAAGAGAGTGAGATGCCAGCTCCTTTCATTCAGTCAGTAGCTTCAATCATTTCTGGTATATGAATAACATGATGTTTTTCAATGGCAAAAATCAATGAATATTGTAAATGCACAAACAGTAATTTCTCCGCATTGCAAGGTGCAATTCTGAAATTTTTTGCTTTTTCCTGCTCCTCTTAGCATGATAAAGAAGATTCAAAGAGAGTGAGATGCCAGCTCCTTTCATTCAGTCAGTAGCTTCAATCATTTCTGGACGTTTTTCAATGGCAAAAATCAATGAATATTGTAAATGCACAAACAGTAATTTCTCCGCATTGCAAGGTGCAATTCTGAAATTTTTTGGTTTTTCCTGCTCCTCTTAGCATGATAAAGAAGATTCAAAGAGAGTGAGATGCCAGCTACTTTCATTCAGTCAGTAGCTTCAAACATTTCTGGTATATGAATAACATAATGTTTTTCAATGGCAAAAATCAATGAATATTGTAAATGCACAAACAGTAATTTCTCCGCATTGCAAGGTGCAAGTCTGAAATTTTTTGCTTTTTCCTGCTCCTCTTAGCATGATAAAGAAGATTCAAAGAGAGTGAGATGCCAGCTACTTTCATTCAGTCAGTAGCTTCAATCATTTCTGGACGTTTTTCAATGGTAAAAATCAATGAATATTGTAAATGCACAAACAGTAATTTCTCCACATTGCAAGGTGCAATTCTGAAATTTTTTGCTTTTTCCTGCTCCTCTTAGCATGATAAAGAAGATTCAAAGAGAGTGAGATGCCAGCTCCTTTCATTCAGTCAGTAGCTTCAAACATTTCTGGTATATGAATAACATGATGTTTTTCAATGGCAAAAATCAATGAATATTGTAAATGCACAAACAGTAATTTCTCCGCATTGCAAGGTGCAATTCTGAAATTTTTTGCTTTTTCCTGCTCCTCTTAGCATGATAAAGAACATTCAAAGAGAGTGAGATGCCAGCTCCTTTCATTCAGTCAGTAGCTTCAATCATTTCTGGATGTTTTTCAATGGCAAAAATCAATGAATATTGTAAATGCACAAACTGTAATTTCTCCGCATTGCAAGGTGCAATTCTGAAATTTTTTGCTTTTTCCTGCTCCTCTTAGCATGATAAAGAAGATTCAAAGAGAGTGAGATGCCAGCTCCTTTCATTCAGTCAGTAGCTTCAATCATTTCTGGACGTTTTTCAATGGCAAAAATCAATGAATATTGTAAATGCACAAACAGTAATTTCTCCGCATTGCAAGGTGCAATTCTGAAATTTTTTGCTTTTTCCTGCTCCTTAGCATGATAAAGAAGATTCAAAGAGAGTGAGATGCCAGCTCCTTTCATTCAGTCAGTACCTTCAATCATTTCTGGACGTTTTTCAATGGCAAAAATCAATGAATATTGTAAATGCACAAACAGTAATTTCTCCGCATTGCAAGGTGCAATTCTGAAATTTTTTGCTTTTTCCCGCTCCTCTTAGCATGATAAAGAAGATTCAAAGAGAGTGAGGTGCCAGCTCCTTTCATTCAGTCAGTAGCTTCAAACATTTCTGGTATATGAATAACATGTTTTTCAATGGCAAAAATCAATGAATATTGTAAATGCACAAACAGTAATTTCTCCGCATTGCAAGGTGCAATTCTGAAATTTTTTGATTTTTCCTGCTCCTCTTAGCATGATAAAGAAGATTCAAAGAGAGTGAGATGCCAGCTCCTTTCATTCAGTCAGTAGCTTCAATCATTTCTGGACGTTTTTCAATGGCAAAAATCAATGAATATTGTAAATGCACAAACAGTAATTTCTCCGCATTGCAAGGTGCAATTCTGAAATTTTTTGCTTTTTCCTGCTCCTCTTAGCATGATAAAGAAGATTCAAAGAGAGTGAGATGCCAGCTCCTTTCATTCAGTCAGTAGCTTCAAACATTTCTGGTATATGAATAACATGATGTTTTTCAATGGCAAAAATCAATGAATATTGTAAATGCACAAACAGTAATTTCTCCGCATTGCAAGGTGCAATTCTGAAATTTTTTGCTTTTTCCTGCTCCTCTTAGCATGATAAAGAAGATTCAAAGAGAGTGAGATGCCAGCTCCTTTCATTCAGTCCGTAGCTTCAAACATTTCTGGTATATGAATAAAATGATGTTTTTCAATGGCAAAAATCAATGAATATTGTAAATGCACAAACAGTAATTTCTCCGCATTGCAAGGTGCAAGTCTGAAATTTTTTGCTTTTTCCTGCTCCTCTTAGCATGATAAAGAAGATTCAAAGAGAGTGAGATGCCAGCTACTTTCATTCAGTCAGTAGCTTCAATCATTTCTGGACGTTTTTCAATGGTAAAAATCAATGAATATTGTAAATGCACAAACAGTAATTTCTCCACATTGCAAGGTGCAATTCTGAAATTTTTTGCTTTTTCCTGCTCCTCTTAGCATGATAAAGAAGATTCAAAGAGAGTGAGATGCCAGCTCCTTTCATTCAGTCAGTAGCTTCAAACATTTCTGGTATATGAATAACATGATGTTTTTCAATGGTAAAAATCAATGAATATTGTAAATGCACAAACAGTAATTTCTCCGCATTGCAAGGTGCAATTCTGAAATTTTTTGCTTTTTCCTGCTCCTCTTAGCATGATAAAGAAGATTCAAAGAGAGTGAGATGCCAGCTCCATTCATTCAGTCAGTAGCTTCAATCATTTCTGGATGTTTTTCAATGGCAAAAATCAATGAATATTGTAAATGCACAAACTGTAATTTCTCCGCATTGCAAGGTGCAATTCTGAAATTTTTTGCTTTTTCCTGCTCCTCTTAGCATGTTAAAGAAGATTCAAAGAGAGTGAGATGCCAGCTCCTTTCATTCAGTCAGTAGCTTCAATCATTTCTGGATGTTTTTCAATGGCAAAAATCAATGAATATTGTAAATGCACAAACTGTAATTTCTCCGCATTGCAAGGTGCAATTCTGAAATTTTTTGCTTTTTCCTGCTCCTCTTAGCATGTTAAAGAAGATTCAAAGAGAGTGAGATGCCAGCTCCTTTCATTCAGTCAGTAGCTTCAATCATTTCTGGACGTTTTTCAGTGGCAAAAATCAATGAATATTGTAAATGCACAAACAGTAATTTCTCCGCATTGCAAGGTGCAATTCTGAAATTTTTTGCTTTTTCCTGCTCCTCTTAGCATGATAAAGAAGATTCAAAGAGAGTGAGATGCCAGCTCCTTTCATTCAGTCAGTACCTTCAATCATTTCTGGACGTTTTTCAATGGCAAAAATCAATGAATATTGTAAATGCACAAACAGTAATTTCTCCGCATTGCAAGGTGCAAGTCTGAAATTTTTTGCTTTTTCCTGCTCCTCTTAGCATGATAAAGAAGATTCAAAGAGAGTGAGATGCCAGCTACTTTCATTCAGTCAGTAGCTTCAATCATTTCTGGACGTTTTTCAATGGTAAAAATCAATGAATATTGTAAATGCACAAACAGTAATTTCTCCACATTGCAAGGTGCAATTCTGAAATTTTTTGCTTTTTCCTGCTCCTCTTAGCATGATAAAGAAGATTCAAAGAGAGTGAGATGCCAGCTCCTTTCATTCAGTCAGTAGCTTCAAACATTTCTGGTATATGAATAACATGATGTTTTTCAATGGCAAAAATCAATGAATATTGTAAATGCACAAACAGTAATTTCTCCGCATTGCAAGGTGCAATTCTGAAATTTTTTGCTTTTTCCTGCTCCTCTTAGCATGATAAAGAAGATTCAAAGAGAGTGAGATGCCAGCTCCTTTCATTCAGTCAGTAGCTTCAATCATTTCTGGACGTTTTTCAATGGCAAAAATCAATGAATATTGTAAATGCACAAACAGTAATTTCTCTGCATTGCAAGGTGCAATTCTGAAATTTTTTGCTTTTTCCTGCTCCTCTTAGCATGATAAAGAAGATTCAAAGAGAGTGAGATGCCAGCTCCTTTCGTTCAGTCAGTAGCTTCAATCATTTCTGGACGTTTTTCAATGGCAAAAATCATTGAATATTATAAATGCACAAACAGTAATTTCTCCGCATAGCAAGGTGCAATTCTGAAATTTTTTACTTTTTCCTGCTCCTCTTAGCATGATAAAGAAGATTCAAAGAGAGTGAGATGCCAGCTCCTTTCATTCAGTCAGTAGCTTCAATCATTTCTGGTATATGAATAACATGATGTTTTTCAATGGCAAAAATCAATGAATATTGTAAATGCACAAACAGTAATTTCTCCGCATTGCAAGGTGCAATTCTGAAATTTTTTGCTTTTTCCTGCTCCTCTTAGCATGATAAAGAAGATTCAAAGAGAGTGAGATGCCAGCTCCTTTCATTCAGTCAGTAGCTTCAATCATTTCTGGACGTTTTTCAATGGCAAAAATCAATGAATATTGTAAATGCACAAACAGTAATTTCTCCGCATTGCAAGGTGCAATTCTGAAATTTTTTGGTTTTTCCTGCTCCTCTTAGCATGATAAAGAAGATTCAAAGAGAGTGAGATGCCAGCTACTTTCATTCAGTCAGTAGCTTCAAACATTTCTGGTATATGAATAACATATTGTTTTTCAATGGCAAAAATCAATGAATATTGTAAATGCACAAACAGTAATTTCTCCGCATTGCAAGGTGCAAGTCTGAAATTTTTTGCTTTTTCCTGCTCCTCTTAGCATGATAAAGAAGATTCAAAGAGAGTGAGATGCCAGCTACTTTCATTCAGTCAGTAGCTTCAATCATTTCTGGACGTTTTTCAATGGTAAAAATCAATGAATATTGTAAATGCACAAACAGTAATTTCTCCACATTGCAAGGTGCAATTCTGAAATTTTTTGCTTTTTCCTGCTCCTCTTAGCATGATAAAGAAGATTCAAAGAGAGTGAGATGCCAGCTCCTTTCATTCAGTCAGTAGCTTCAAACATTTCTGGTATATGAATAACATGATGTTTTTCAATGGCAAAAATCAATGAATATTGTAAATGCACAAACAGTAATTTCTCCACATTGCAAGGTGCAATTCTGAAATTTTTTGCTTTTTCCTGCTCCTCTTAGCATGATAAAGAACATTCAAAGAGAGTGAGATGCCAGCTCCTTTCATTCAGTCAGTAGCTTCAATCATTTCTGGATGTTTTTCAATGGCAAAAATCAATGAATATTGTAAATGCACAAACTGTAATTTCTCCGCATTGCAAGGTGCAATTCTGAAATTTTTTGCTTTTTCCTGCTCCTCTTAGCATGATAAAGAAGATTCAAAGAGAGTGAGATGCCAGCTCCTTTCATTCAGTCAGTAGCTTCAATCATTTCTGGACGTTTTTCAATGGCAAAAATCAATGAATATTGTAAATGCACAAACAGTAATTTCTCCGCATTGCAAGGTGCAATTCTGAAATTTTTTGCTTTTTCCTGCTCCTCTTAGCATGATAAAGAAGATTCAAAGAGAGTGAGATGCCAGCTCCTTTCATTCAGTCAGTACCTTCAATCATTTCTGGACGTTTTTCAATGGCAAAAATCAATGAATATTGTAAATGCACAAACAGTAATTTCTCCGCATTGCAAGGTGCAATTCTGAAATTTTTTGCTTTTTCCCGCTCCTCTTAGCATGATAAAGAAGATTCAAAGAGAGTGAGGTGCCAGCTCCTTTCATTCAGTCAGTAGCTTCAAACATTTCTGGTATATGAATAACATGTTTTTCAATGGCAAAAATCAATGAATATTGTAAATGCACAAACAGTAATTTCTCCGCATTGCAAGGTGCAATTCTGAAATTTTTTGATTTTTCCTGCTCCTCTTAGCATGATAAAGAAGATTCAAAGAGAGTGAGATGCCAGCTCCTTTCATTCAGTCAGTAGCTTCAATCATTTCTGGACGTTTTTCAATGGCAAAAATCAATGAATATTGTAAATGCACAAACAGTAATTTCTCCGCATTGCAAGGTGCAATTCTGAAATTTTTTGCTTTTTCCTGCTCCTCTTAGCATGATAAAGAAGATTCAAAGAGAGTGAGATGCCAGCTCCTTTCATTCAGTCAGTAGCTTCAAACATTTCTGGTATATGAATAACATGATGTTTTTCAATGGCAAAAATCAATGAATATTGTAAATGCACAAACAGTAATTTCTCCGCATTGCAAGGTGCAATTCTGAAATTTTTTGCTTTTTCCTGCTCCTCTTAGCATGATAAAGAAGATTCAAAGAGAGTGAGATGCCAGCTCCTTTCATTCAGTCAGTAGCTTCAAACATTTCTGGTATATGAATAAAATGATGTTTTTCAATGGCAAAAATCAATGAATATTGTAAATGCACAAACAGTAATTTCTCCGCATTGCAAGGTGCAAGTCTGAAATTTTTTGCTTTTTCCTGCTCCTCTTAGCATGATAAAGAAGATTCAAAGAGAGTGAGATGCCAGCTACTTTCATTCAGTCAGTAGCTTCAATCATTTCTGGACGTTTTTCAATGGTAAAAATCAATGAATATTGTAAATGCACAAACAGTAATTTCTCCACATTGCAAGGTGCAATTCTGAAATTTTTTGCTTTTTCCTGCTCCTCTTAGCATGATAAAGAAGATTCAAAGAGAGTGAGATGCCAGCTCCTTTCATTCAGTCAGTAGCTTCAAACATTTCTGGTATATGAATAACATGATGTTTTTCAATGGCAAAAATCAATGAATATTGTAAATGCACAAACAGTAATTTCTCCGCATTGCAAGGTGCAATTCTGAAATTTTTTGCTTTTTCCTGCTCCTCTTAGCATGATAAAGAAGATTCAAAGAGAGTGAGATGCCAGCTCCTTTCATTCAGTCAGTAGCTTCAAACATTTCTGGTATATGAATAAAATGATGTTTTTCAATGGCAAAAATCAATGAATATTGTAAATGCACAAACAGTAATTTCTCCGCATTGCAAGGTGCAAGTCTGAAATTTTTTGCTTTTTCCTGCTCCTCTTAGCATGATAAAGAAGATTCAAAGAGAGTGAGATGCCAGCTACTTTCATTCAGTCAGTAGCTTCAATCATTTCTGGACGTTTTTCAATGGTAAAAATCAATGAATATTGTAAATGCACAAACAGTAATTTCTCCACATTGCAAGGTGCAATTCTGAAATTTTTTGCTTTTTCCTGCTCCTCTTAGCATGATAAAGAAGATTCAAAGAGAGTGAGATGCCAGCTCCTTTCATTCAGTCAGTAGCTTCAAACATTTCTGGTATATGAATAACATGATGTTTTTCAATGGCAAAAATCAATGAATATTGTAAATGCACAAACAGTAATTTCTCCGCATTGCAAGGTGCAATTCTGAAATTTTTTGCTTTTTCCTGCTCCTCTTAGCATGATAAAGAAGATTCAAAGAGAGTGAGATGCCAGCTCCTTTCATTCAGTCAGTAGCTTCAATCATTTCTGGATGTTTTTCAATGGCAAAAATCAATGAATATTGTAAATGCACAAACTGTAATTTCTCCGCATTGCAAGGTGCAATTCTGAAATTTTTTGCTTTTTCCTGCTCCTCTTAGCATGTTAAAGAAGATTCAAAGAGAGTGAGATGCCAGCTCCTTTCATTCAGTCAGTAGCTTCAATCATTTCTGGACGTTTTTCAGTGGCAAAAATCAATGAATATTGTAAATGCACAAACAGTAATTTCTCCGCATTGCAAGGTGCAATTCTGAAATTTTTTGCTTTTTCCTGCTCCTCTTAGCATGATAAAGAAGATTCAAAGAGAGTGAGATGCCAGCTCCTTTCATTCAGTCAGTACCTTCAATCATTTCTGGACGTTTTTCAATGGCAAAAATCAATGAATATTGTAAATGCACAAACAGTAATTTCTCCGCATTGCAAGGTGCAAGTCTGAAATTTTTTGCTTTTTCCTGCTCCTCTTAGCATGATAAAGAAGATTCAAAGAGAGTGAGATGCCAGCTACTTTCATTCAGTCAGTAGCTTCAATCATTTCTGGACGTTTTTCAATGGTAAAAATCAATGAATATTGTAAATGCACAAACAGTAATTTCTCCACATTGCAAGGTGCAATTCTGAAATTTTTTGCTTTTTCCTGCTCCTCTTAGCATGATAAAGAAGATTCAAAGAGAGTGAGATGCCAGCTCCTTTCATTCAGTCAGTAGCTTCAAACATTTCTGGTATATGAATAACATGATGTTTTTCAATGGCAAAAATCAATGAATATTGTAAATGCACAAACAGTAATTTCTCCGCATTGCAAGGTGCAATTCTGAAATTTTTTGCTTTTTCCTGCTCCTCTTAGCATGATAAAGAAGATTCAAAGAGAGTGAGATGCCAGCTCCTTTCATTCAGTCAGTAGCTTTAATCATTTCTGGACGTTTTTCAATGGCAAAAATCAATGAATATTGTAAATGCACAAACAGTAATTTCTCTGCATTGCAAGGTGCAATTCTGAAATTTTTTGCTTTTTCCTGCTCCTCTTAGCATGATAAAGAAGATTCAAAGAGAGTGAGATGTCAGCTCCTTTCATTCAGTCAGTAGCTTCAAACATTTCTGGTATATGAATAACATGATGTTTTTCAATGGCAAAAATCAATGAATATTGTAAATGCACAAACAGTAATTTCTCCGCATTGCAAGGTGCAATTCTGAAATTTTTTGCTTTTTCCTGCTCCTCTTAGCATGATAAAGAATATTCAAAGAGAGTGAGATGCCAGCTCCTTTCATTCAGTCAGTAGCTTCAATCATTTCTGGACGTTTTTCAATGGCAAAAATCAATGAATATTGTAAATGCACAAACAGTAATTTCTCTGCATTGCAAGGTGCAATTCTGAAATTTTTTGCTTTTTCCTGCTCCTCTTAGCATGATAAAGAAGATTCAAAGAGAGTGAGATGCCAGCTCCTTTCGTTCAGTCAGTAGCTTCAATCATTTCTGGACGTTTTTCAATGGCAAAAATCATTGAATATTATAAATGCACAAACAGTAATTTCTCCGCATAGCAAGGTGCAATTCTGAAATTTTTTACTTTTTCCTGCTCCTCTTAGCATGATAAAGAAGATTCAAAGAGAGTGAGATGCCAGCTCCTTTCATTCAGTCAGTAGCTTCAATCATTTCTGGTATATGAATAACATGATGTTTTTCAATGGCAAAAATCAATGAATATTGTAAATGCACAAACAGTAATTTCTCCGCATTGCAAGGTGCAATTCTGAAATTTTTTGCTTTTTCCTGCTCCTCTTAGCATGATAAAGAAGATTCAAAGAGAGTGAGATGCCAGCTCCTTTCATTCAGTCAGTAGCTTCAATCATTTCTGGACGTTTTTCAATGGCAAAAATCAATGAATATTGTAAATGCACAAACAGTAATTTCTCCGCATTGCAAGGTGCAATTCTGAAATTTTTTGGTTTTTCCTGCTCCTCTTAGCATGATAAAGAAGATTCAAAGAGAGTGAGATGCCAGCTACTTTCATTCAGTCAGTAGCTTCAAACATTTCTGGTATATGAATAACATAATGTTTTTCAATGGCAAAAATCAATGAATATTGTAAATGCACAAACAGTAATTTCTCCGCATTGCAAGGTGCAAGTCTGAAATTTTTTGCTTTTTCCTGCTCCTCTTAGCATGATAAAGAAGATTCAAAGAGAGTGAGATGCCAGCTACTTTCATTCAGTCAGTAGCTTCAATCATTTCTGGACGTTTTTCAATGGTAAAAATCAATGAATATTGTAAATGCACAAACAGTAATTTCTCCACATTGCAAGGTGCAATTCTGAAATTTTTTGCTTTTTCCTGCTCCTCTTAGCATGATAAAGAAGATTCAAAGAGAGTGAGATGCCAGCTCCTTTCATTCAGTCAGTAGCTTCAAACATTTCTGGTATATGAATAACATGATGTTTTTCAATGGCAAAAATCAATGAATATTGTAAATGCACAAACAGTAATTTCTCCACATTGCAAGGTGCAATTCTGAAATTTTTTGCTTTTTCCTGCTCCTCTTAGCATGATAAAGAACATTCAAAGAGAGTGAGATGCCAGCTCCTTTCATTCAGTCAGTAGCTTCAATCATTTCTGGATGTTTTTCAATGGCAAAAATCAATGAATATTGTAAATGCACAAACTGTAATTTCTCCGCATTGCAAGGTGCAATTCTGAAATTTTTTGCTTTTTCCTGCTCCTCTTAGCATGATAAAGAAGATTCAAAGAGAGTGAGATGCCAGCTCCTTTCATTCAGTCAGTAGCTTCAATCATTTCTGGACGTTTTTCAATGGCAAAAATCAATGAATATTGTAAATGCACAAACAGTAATTTCTCCGCATTGCAAGGTGCAATTCTGAAATTTTTTGCTTTTTCCTGCTCCTCTTAGCATGATAAAGAAGATTCAAAGAGAGTGAGATGCCAGCTCCTTTCATTCAGTCAGTAGCTTCAATCATTTCTGGACGTTTTTCAGTGGCAAAAATCAATGAATATTGTAAATGCACAAACAGTAATTTCTCCGCATTGCAAGGTGCAATTCTGAAATTTTTTGCTTTTTCCTGCTCCTCTTAGCATGATAAAGAAGATTCAAAGAGAGTGAGATGCCAGCTCCTTTCATTCAGTCAGTACCTTCAATCATTTCTGGACGTTTTTCAATGGCAAAAATCAATGAATATTGTAAATGCACAAACAGTAATTTCTCCGCATTGCAAGGTGCAAGTCTGAAATTTTTTGCTTTTTCCTGCTCCTCTTAGCATGATAAAGAAGATTCAAAGAGAGTGAGATGCCAGCTACTTTCATTCAGTCAGTAGCTTCAATCATTTCTGGACGTTTTTCAATGGTAAAAATCAATGAATATTGTAAATGCACAAACAGTAATTTCTCCACATTGCAAGGTGCAATTCTGAAATTTTTTGCTTTTTCCTGCTCCTCTTAGCATGATAAAGAAGATTCAAAGAGAGTGAGATGCCAGCTCCTTTCATTCAGTCAGTAGCTTCAAACATTTCTGGTATATGAATAACATGATGTTTTTCAATGGCAAAAATCAATGAATATTGTAAATGCACAAACAGTAATTTCTCCGCATTGCAAGGTGCAATTCTGAAATTTTTTGCTTTTTCCTGCTCCTCTTAGCATGATAAAGAAGATTCAAAGAGAGTGAGATGCCAGCTCCTTTCATTCAGTCAGTAGCTTTAATCATTTCTGGACGTTTTTCAATGGCAAAAATCAATGAATATTGTAAATGCACAAACAGTAATTTCTCTGCATTGCAAGGTGCAATTCTGAAATTTTTTGCTTTTTCCTGCTCCTCTTAGCATGATAAAGAAGATTCAAAGAGAGTGAGATGTCAGCTCCTTTCATTCAGTCAGTAGCTTCAAACATTTCTGGTATATGAATAACATGATGTTTTTCAATGGCAAAAATCAATGAATATTGTAAATGCACAAACAGTAATTTCTCCGCATTGCAAGGTGCAATTCTGAAATTTTTTGCTTTTTCCTGCTCCTCTTAGCATGATAAAGAATATTCAAAGAGAGTGAGATGCCAGCTCCTTTCATTCAGTCAGTAGCTTCAATCATTTCTGGACGTTTTTCAATGGCAAAAATCAATGAATATTGTAAATGCACAAACAGTAATTTCTCTGCATTGCAAGGTGCAATTCTGAAATTTTTTGCTTTTTCCTGCTCCTCTTAGCATGATAAAGAAGATTCAAAGAGAGTGAGATGCCAGCTCCTTTCGTTCAGTCAGTAGCTTCAATCATTTCTGGACGTTTTTCAATGGCAAAAATCATTGAATATTATAAATGCACAAACAGTAATTTCTCCGCATAGCAAGGTGCAATTCTGAAATTTTTTACTTTTTCCTGCTCCTCTTAGCATGATAAAGAAGATTCAAAGAGAGTGAGATGCCAGCTCCTTTCATTCAGTCAGTAGCTTCAATCATTTCTGGTATATGAATAACATGATGTTTTTCAATGGCAAAAATCAATGAATATTGTAAATGCACAAACAGTAATTTCTCCGCATTGCAAGGTGCAATTCTGAAATTTTTTGCTTTTTCCTGCTCCTCTTAGCATGATAAAGAAGATTCAAAGAGAGTGAGATGCCAGCTCCTTTCATTCAGTCAGTAGCTTCAATCATTTCTGGACGTTTTTCAATGGCAAAAATCAATGAATATTGTAAATGCACAAACAGTAATTTCTCCGCATTGCAAGGTGCAATTCTGAAATTTTTTGGTTTTTCCTGCTCCTCTTAGCATGATAAAGAAGATTCAAAGAGAGTGAGATGCCAGCTACTTTCATTCAGTCAGTAGCTTCAAACATTTCTGGTATATGAATAACATAATGTTTTTCAATGGCAAAAATCAATGAATATTGTAAATGCACAAACAGTAATTTCTCCGCATTGCAAGGTGCAAGTCTGAAATTTTTTGCTTTTTCCTGCTCCTCTTAGCATGATAAAGAAGATTCAAAGAGAGTGAGATGCCAGCTACTTTCATTCAGTCAGTAGCTTCAATCATTTCTGGACGTTTTTCAATGGTAAAAATCAATGAATATTGTAAATGCACAAACAGTAATTTCTCCACATTGCAAGGTGCAATTCTGAAATTTTTTGCTTTTTCCTGCTCCTCTTAGCATGATAAAGAAGATTCAAAGAGAGTGAGATGCCAGCTCCTTTCATTCAGTCAGTAGCTTCAAACATTTCTGGTATATGAATAACATGATGTTTTTCAATGGCAAAAATCAATGAATATTGTAAATGCACAAACAGTAATTTCTCCACATTGCAAGGTGCAATTCTGAATTTTTTGCTTTTTCCTGCTCCTCTTAGCATGATAAAGAACATTCAAAGAGAGTGAGATGCCAGCTCCTTTCATTCAGTCAGTAGCTTCAATCATTTCTGGATGTTTTTCAATGGCAAAAATCAATGAATATTGTAAATGCACAAACTGTAATTTCTCCGCATTGCAAGGTGCAATTCTGAAATTTTTTTGCTTTTTCCTGCTCCTCTTAGCATGATAAAGAAGATTCAAAGAGAGTGAGATGCCAGCTCCTTTCATTCAGTCAGTAGCTTCAATCATTTCTGGACGTTTTTCAATGGCAAAAATCAATGAATATTGTAAATGCACAAACAGTAATTTCTCCGCATTGCAAGGTGCAATTCTGAAATTTTTTGCTTTTTCCTGCTCCTCTTAGCATGATAAAGAAGATTCAAAGAGAGTGAGATGCCAGCTCCTTTCATTCAGTCAGTACCTTCAATC
This sequence comes from Phyllobates terribilis, assembly GCF_046119375.1. Classification (NCBI taxonomy): domain Eukaryota; kingdom Metazoa; phylum Chordata; class Amphibia; order Anura; family Dendrobatidae; genus Phyllobates; species Phyllobates terribilis. The sequence goes on along the minus strand of NW_027365693.1, from coordinate 1,739 downwards.
ATTTCTGGACGTTTTTCAATGGCAAAAATCAATGAATATTGTAAATGCACAAACAGTAATTTCTCCGCATTGCAAGGTGCAATTCTGAAATTTTTTGCTTTTTTCCCGCTCCTCTTAGCATGATAAAGAAGATTCAAAGAGAGTGAGGTGCCAGCTCCTTTCATTCAGTCAGTAGCTTCAAACATTTCTGGTATATGAATAACATGTTTTTCAATGGCAAAAATCAATGAATATTGTAAATGCACAAACAGTAATTTCTCCGCATTGCAAGGTGCAATTCTGAAATTTTTTGATTTTTCCTGCTCCTCTTAGCATGATAAAGAAGATTCAAAGAGAGTGAGATGCCAGCTCCTTTCATTCAGTCAGTAGCTTCAATCATTTCTGGACGTTTTTCAATGGCAAAAATCAATGAATATTGTAAATGCACAAACAGTAATTTCTCCGAATTGCAAGGTGCAATTCTGAAATTTTTTGCTTTTTCCTGCTCCTCTTAGCATGATAAAGAAGATTCAAAGAGAGTGAGATGCCAGCTCCTTTCATTCAGTCAGTAGCTTCAAACATTTCTGGTATATGAATAACATGATGTTTTTCAATGGCAAAAATCAATGAATATTGTAAATGCACAAACAGTAATTTCTCCGCATTGCAAGGTGCAATTCTGAAATTTTTTGCTTTTTCCTGCTCCTCTTAGCATGATAAAGAAGATTCAAAGAGAGTGAGATGCCAGCTCCTTTCATTCAGTCAGTAGCTTCAAACATTTCTGGTATATGAATAAAATGATGTTTTTCAATGGCAAAAATCAATGAATATTGTAAATGCACAAACAGTAATTTCTCCGCATTGCAAGGTGCAAGTCTGAAATTTTTTGCTTTTTCCTGCTCCTCTTAGCATGATAAAGAAGATTCAAAGAGAGTGAGATGCCAGCTACTTTCATTCAGTCAGTAGCTTCAATCATTTCTGGACGTTTTTCAATGGTAAAAATCAATGAATATTGTAAATGCACAAACAGTAATTTCTCCACATTGCAAGGTGCAATTCTGAAATTTTTTGCTTTTTCCTGCTCCTCTTAGCATGATAAAGAAGATTCAAAGAGAGTGAGATGCCAGCTCCTTTCATTCAGTCAGTAGCTTCAAACATTTCTGGTATATGAATAAACATGATGTTTTTCAATGGCAAAAATCAATGAATATTGTAAATGCACAAACAGTAATTTCTCCGCATTGCAAGGTGCAATTCTGAAATTTTTTGCTTTTTTCCTGCTCCTCTTAGCATGATAAAGAAGATTCAAAGAGAGTGAGATGCCAGCTCCTTTCATTCAGTCAGTAGCTTCAATCATTTCTGGATGTTTTTCAATGGCAAAAATCAATGAATATTGTAAATGCACAAACTGTAATTTCTCCGCATTGCAAGGTGCAATTCTGAAATTTTTTGCTTTTTCCTGCTCCTCTTAGCATGATAAAGAAGATTCAAAGAGAGTGAGATGCCAGCTCCTTTCATTCAGTCAGTACCTTCAATCATTTCTGGACGTTTATGGCAAAAATCAATGAATATTGTAAATGCACAAACAGTAATTTCTCCGCATTGCAAGGTGCAATTCTGAAATTTTTTGCTTTTTCCCGCTCCTCTTAGCATGATAAAGAAGATTCAAAGAGAGTGAGGTGCCAGCTCCTTTCATTCAGTCAGTAGCTTCAAACATTTCTGGTATATGAATAACATGTTTTTCAATGGCAAAAATCAAT